>NC_086447.1:217500-340340 GCF_028390025.1 Pseudophryne corroboree | reverse complement strand
GTATGATACACACACATTACTACACAATGAGACCAGTATGATACACACAGACACATTACTACACAATGAGTACAGTATGATACACACAGACACATTACTACACAATGAGACCAGTATGATACACACAGACACATTACTACCCAATAAGACCAGTATGATACACACAGACACATTACTACACAATGAGACCAGTATGATACACACAGACACATTACTACACAATGAGACCAGTATGATACACACACATTACTACACAATGAGACCAGTATGATACACACAGACACATTACTACACAATGAGATCAGTATGATACACACACATTACTACACAATGAGACCAGTATGATACACACACATTACTACACAATGAGACCAGTATGATACACACAGACACATTACTACACAATGAGACCAGTATGATACACACAGACACATTACTACACAATGAGACCAGTATGATACAGACACATTACTACACAATGAGACCAGTATGATACACACAGACACATTACTACACAATGAGATCAGTATGATACACACACATTACTACACAATGAGACCAGTATGATACACACAGACACATTACTACACAATGAGACCAGTATGATACACACAGACACATTACTACACAATGAGACCAGTATGATACACACAGACACATTACTACACAATGAGACTAGTATGATACACAGACACATTACTACACAATGAGACCAGTATGATACACACAGACACATTACTACACAATGAGACCAGTATGATACACACAGACACATTACTACACAATGAGATCAGTATGATACACACAGACACATTACTACACAATGAGACCAGTATGATACACACAGACACATTACTACACAATGAGACCAGTATGATACACACAGACACATTACTACACAATGAGACCAGTATGATACACACACATTACTACACAATGAGACCAGTATGATACACACAGACACATTACTACACAATGAGATCAGTATGATACACACACATTACTACACAATGAGACCAGTATGATACAGACACATTACTACACAATGAGACCAGTATGATACACACAGACACATTACTACACAATGAGACCAGTATGATACACACACATTACTACACAATGAGACCAGTATGATACACACAGACACATTACTACACAATGAGATCAGTTTGATACACACACATTACTACACAATGAGACCAGTATGATACAGACACATTACTACACAATGAGACCAGTATGATACACACAGACACATTACTACACAATGAGACCAGTATGATACACACACATTACTACACAATGAGACCAGTATGATACACACAGACACATTACTACACAATGAGATCAGTATGATACACACACATTACTACACAATGAGACCAGTATGATACAGACACATTACTACACAATGAGACCAGTATGATACACACAGACACATTACTACACAATGAGACCAGTATGATACACACAGACACATTACTACACAATGAGACCAGTATGATACACACAGACACATTACTACACAATGAGATCAGTATGATACACACACATTACTACACAATGAGACCAGTATGATACACACACATTACTACACAATGAGACCAGTATGATACACACAGACACATTACTACACAATGAGACCAGTATGATACACACACATTACTACACAATGAGACCAGTATGATACACACAGACACATTACTACACAATGAGACCAGTATGATACACACAGACACATTACTACACAATGAGACCAGTATGATACACACAGACACATTACTACACAATGAGTACAGTATGATACACACAGACACATTACTACACAATGAGACCAGTATGATACAGACACATTACTACACAATGAGACCAGTATGATACACACAGACACATTACTACACAATGAGACCAGTATGATACACACAGACACATTACTACACAATGAGACCAGTATGATACACACAGATACATTACTACACAATGAGACCAGTATGATACACACAGACACATTACTACACAATGAGACCAGTATGATACACACAGACACATTACTACACAATGAGACCAGTATGATACACACAGACACATTACTACACAATGAGACCAGTATGATACACACACATTACTACACAATGAGACCAGTATGATACACACAGACACATTACTACACAATGAGATCAGTATGATACACACACATTACTACACAATGAGACCAGTATGATACACGACACATTACTACACAATGAGACCAGTATGATACACAGACACATTACTACACAATGAGACCAGTATGATACACACAGACACATTACTACACAATGAGACCAGTATGATACACACACATTACTACACAATGAGACCAGTATGATACACACAGACACATTACTACACAATGAGACCAGTATGATACACAGACACATTACTACACAATGAGACCAGTATGATACACACAGACACATTACTACACAATGAGACCAGTATGATACACACAGACACATTACTACACAATGAGACCAGTATGATACACACAGACACATTACTACACAATGAGACCAGTATGATACACACAGACACATTACTACACAATGAGACCAGTATGATACACACAGACACATTACTACACAATGAGACAGTATGATACCACAGACACATTACTACACAATGAGACCAGTATGATACACACAGACACATTACTACACAATGAGACCAGTATGATACACACACACATTACTACACAATGAGACCAGTATGATACACACAGACACATTACTACACAATGAGACCAGTATGATACACACACATTACTACACAATGAGACCAGTATGATACACACAGACACATTACTACACAATGAGACCAGTATGATACACACACATTACTACACAATGAGATCAGTATGATACACACACATTACTACACAATGAGACCAGTATGATACAGACACATTACTACACAATGAGACCAGTATGATACACACAGACACATTACTACACAATGAGACCAGTATGATACACACACATTACTACACAATGAGACCAGTATGATACACACACATTACTACACAATGAGACCAGTATGATACACACAGACACATTACTACACAATGAGATCAGTATGATACACACACATTACTACACAATGAGACCAGTATGATACAGACACATTACTACACAATGAGACCAGTATGATACACACAGACACATTACTACACAATGAGACCAGTATGATACACACACATTACTACACAATGAGACCAGTATGATACACACAGACACATTACTACACAATGAGATCAGTATGATACACACACATTACTACACAATGAGACCAGTATGATACAGACACATTACTACACAATGAGACCAGTATGATACACACAGACACATTACTACACAATGAGACCAGTATGATACACACAGACACATTACTACACAATGAGACCAGTATGATACACACACATTACTACACAATGAGACCAGTATGATACACACACATTACTACACAATGAGACCAGTATGATACACACAGACACATTACTACACAATGAGACCAGTATGATACACACACATTACTACACAATGAGACCAGTATGATACACACAGACACATTACTACACAATGAGATCAGTATGATACACACACATTACTACACAATGAGACCAGTATGATACAGACACATTACTACACAATGAGACCAGTATGATACACACAGACACATTACTACACAATGAGACCAGTATGATACACACACATTACTACACAATGAGACCAGTATGATACACACAGACACATTACTACACAATGAGATCAGTATGATACACACACATTACTACACAATGAGATCAGTATGATACACACACATTACTACACAATGAGACCAGTATGATACAGACACATTACTACACAATGAGACCAGTATGATACACACAGACACATTACTACACAATGAGACCAGTATGATACACACACATTACTACACAATGAGACCAGTATGATACACGACACATTACTACACAATGAGACCAGTATGATACACACAGACACATTACTACACAATGAGATCAGTATGATACACACACATTACTACACAATGAGACCAGTATGATACAGACACATTACTACACAATGAGACCAGTATGATACACACAGACACATTACTACACAATGAGACCAGTATGATACACACACATTACTACACAATGAGACCAGTATGATACACACACATTACTACACAATGAGATCAGTATGATACAGACACATTACTACACAATGAGACCAGTATGATACACGACACATTACTACACAATGAGACCAGTATGATACACACAGACACATTACTACACAATGAGACCAGTATGATACACAACACATTACTACACAATGAGACCAGTATGATACACACACATTACTACACAATGAGACCAGTATGATACACACAGACACATTACTACACAATGAGACCAGTATGATACACACAGACACATTACTACACAATGAGACCAGTATGATACACACAGACACATTACTACACAATGAGACCAGTATGATACACACAGACACATTACTACACAATGAGACCAGTATGATACACACAGACACATTACTACACAATGAGATCAGTATGATACACACACATTACTACACAATGAGACCAGTATGATACACACACATTACTACACAATGAGACCAGTATGATACACACAGACACATTACTACACAATGAGACCAGTATGATACACACACATTACTACACAATGAGACCAGTATGATACACACAGACACATTACTACACAATGAGATCAGTATGATACACACACATTACTACACAATGAGACCAGTATGATACACACACATTACTACACAATGAGACCAGTATGATACCAGACACATTACTACACAATGAGACCAGTATGATACACACAGACACATTACTACACAATGAGACCAGTATGATACACACACATTACTACACAATGAGACCAGTATGATCACACAGACACATTACTACACAATGAGACCAGTATGATACACACAGACACATTACTACACAATGAGACCAGTATGATACAGACACATTACTACACAATGAGACCAGTATGATACACACAGACACATTACTACACAATGAGACCAGTATGATACACACAGACACATTACTACACAATGAGACCAGTATGATACACACAGACATTACTACACAATGAGACCAGTATGATACCACAGACACATTACTACACAATGAGACCAGTATGATACACACAGACACATTACTACACAATGAGACCAGTATGATACACACAGACACATTACTACACAATGAGACAGTATGATACACACAGACACATTACTACACAATGAGACCAGTATGATACACACAGACACATTACTACACAATGAGACCAGTATGATACACACACATTACTACACAATGAGACCAGTATGATACACACAGACACATTACTACACAATGAGACCAGTATGATACACACACATTACTACACAATGAGACCAGTATGATACACACAGACACATTACTACACAATGAGATCAGTATGATACACACACATTACTACACAATGAGATCAGTATGATACACACACATTACTACACAATGAGACCAGTATGATACAGACACATTACTACACAATGAGACCAGTATGATACACACAGACACATTACTACACAATGAGACCAGTATGATACACACACATTACTACACAATGAGACCAGTATGATACACACACATTACTACACAATGAGACCAGTATGATACACACAGACACATTACTACACAATGAGATCAGTATGATACACACACATTACTACACAATGAGACCAGTATGATACAGACACATTACTACACAATGAGACCAGTATGATACACACAGACACATTACTACACAATGAGACCAGTATGATACACACACATTACTACACAATGAGACCAGTATGATACACACAGACACATTACTACACAATGAGATCAGTATGATACACACACATTACTACACAATGAGACCAGTATGATACAGACACATTACTACACAATGAGACCAGTATGATACACACAGACACATTACTACACAATGAGACCAGTATGATACACACAGACACATTACTACACAATGAGACCAGTATGATACACACACATTACTACACAATGAGACCAGTATGATACACACACATTACTACACAATGAGACCAGTATGATACACACAGACACATTACTACACAATGAGACCAGTATGATACACACACATTACTACACAATGAGACCAGTATGATACACACAGACACATTACTACACAATGAGATCAGTATGATACACACACATTACTACACAATGAGACCAGTATGATACAGACACATTACTACACAATGAGACCAGTATGATACACACAGACACATTACTACACAATGAGACCAGTATGATACACACACATTACTACACAATGAGACCAGTATGATACACACAGACACATTACTACACAATGAGATCAGTATGATACACACACATTACTACACAATGAGATCAGTATGATACACACACATTACTACACAATGAGACCAGTATGATACAGACACATTACTACACAATGAGACCAGTATGATACACACAGACACATTACTACACAATGAGACCAGTATGATACACACACATTACTACACAATGAGACCAGTATGATACACACACATTACTACACAATGAGACCAGTATGATACACACAGACACATTACTACACAATGAGATCAGTATGATACACACACATTACTACACAATGAGACCAGTATGATACAGACACATTACTACACAATGAGACCAGTATGATACACACAGACACATTTCTACACAATGAGACCAGTATGATACACACACATTACTACACAATGAGACCAGTATGATACACACACATTACTACACAATGAGATAGTATGATACAGACACATTACTACACAATGAGACCAGTATGATACACACAGACACATTACTACACAATGAGACCAGTATGATACACACACATTACTACACAATGAGACCAGTATGATACACACACATTACTACACAATGAGACCAGTATGATACACACAGACACATTACTACACAATGAGACCAGTATGATACACACAGACACATTACTACACAATGAGACCAGTATGATACACACAGACACATTACTACACAATGAGACCAGTATGATACACACAGATACATTACTACACAATGAGACCAGTATGATACACACAGACACATTACTACACAATGAGACCAGTATGATACACACAGACACATTACTACACAATGAGACCAGTATGATACACACAGACACATTACTACACAATGAGACCAGTATGATACACACACATTACTACACAATGAGACCAGTATGATACACACAGACACATTACTACACAATGAGATCAGTATGATACACACACATTACTACACAATGAGACCAGTATGATACAGACACATTACTACACAATGAGACCAGTATGATACACACAGACACATTACTACACAATGAGACCAGTATGATACACACACATTACTACACAATGAGACCAGTATGATACACACAGACACATTACTACACAATGAGATCAGTATGATACACACACATTACTACACAATGAGACCAGTATGATACAGACACATTACTACACAATGAGACCAGTATGATACACACAGACACATTACTACACAATGAGACCAGTATGATACACACAGACACATTACTACACAATGAGACCAGTATGATACACACACATTACTACACAATGAGACCAGTATGATACACACACATTACTACACAATGAGACCAGTATGATACACACAGACACATTACTACACAATGAGATCAGTATGATACACACACATTACTACACAATGAGACCAGTATGATACACACACATTACTACACAATGAGACCAGTATGATACACACAGACACATTACTACACAATGAGACCAGTATGATACACACACATTACTACACAATGAGACCAGTATGATACACACAGACACATTACTACACAATGAGACCAGTATGATACACACAGACACATTACTACACAATGAGACCAGTATGATACACACAGACACATTACTACACAATGAGACCAGTATGATACACACAGACACATTACTACACAATGAGTACAGTATGATACACACAGACACAATGAGACCAGTATGATACACACAGACACATTACTGCACAATGAGACCAGTATGATACACACAGACACATTACTACACAATGAGACCAGTATGATACACACAGACACATTACTACACAATGAGTACAGTATGATACACACAGACACATTACTACACAATGAGACCAGTATGATACACACAGACACATTACTACACAATGAGACCAGTATGATACACACACATTACTACACAATGAGACCAGTATGATACACACAGACACATTACTACACAATGAGACCAGTATGATACACACAGACACATTACTACACAATGAGACCAGTATGATACACACAGACACATTACTACACAATGAGACCAGTATGATACACACAGACACATTACTACACAATGAGACCAGTATGATACACACACATTACTACACAATGAGACCAGTATGATACACACACATTACTACACAATGAGACCAGTATGATACACACACATTACTACACAATGAGACCAGTATGATACACACACATTACTACACAATGAGTACAGTATGATACACACAGACACATTACTACACAATGAGTACAGTATGATACACACAGACACAATGAGACCAGTATGATACACACAGACACATTACTACACAATGAGTACAGTATGATACACACAGACACATTACTACACAATGAGACCAATATGATACACACAAACACATTACTACACAATGAGACCAGTATGATACACACAGACACATTACTACACAATGAGACCAGTATGATACACACACATTACTACACAATGAGACCAGTATGATACACACACATTACTACACAATGAGACCAGTATGATACACACACATTACTACACAATGAGACCAGTATGATACACACAGACACATTACTTCACAATGAGACCAGTATGATACACACACATTACTACACAATGAGACCAGTATGATACACACAGACACATTACTACACAATGAGACCAGTATGATACACACAGACACATTACTACACAATGAGACCAGTATGATACACACACATTACTACACAATGAGACCAGTATGATACACACAGACACATTACTACACAATGAGACCAGTATGATACACACACATTACTACACAATGAGACCAGTATGATACACACAGACACATTACTACACAATGAGACCAGTATGATACACACAGACACATTACTACACAATGAGACCAGTATGATACACACAGACACATTACTACACAATGAGACCAGTATGATACACACAGACACATTACTACACAATGAGACCAGTATGATACACACAGACACATTACTACACAATGAGACCAGTATGATACACACAGACACATTACTACACAATGAGACCAGTATGATACACAGACACATTACTACACAATGAGACCAGTATGATACACACAGACACATTACTACACAATGAGACCAGTATGATACACACAGATACATTACTACACAATGAGACCAGTATGATACACACAGACACATTACTACACAATGAGACCAGTATGATACACACAGACACATTACTACACAATGAGACCAGTATGATACACACAGACACATTACTACACAATGAGACCAGTATGATACACACAGACACATTACTACACAATGAGACCAGTATGATACACACAGACACATTACTACACAATGAGACCAGTATGATACACACACATTACTACACAATGAGACCAGTATGATACACACACATTACTACACAATGAGACCAGTATGATACACACACATTACTACACAATGAGACCAGTATGATACACACAGACACATTACTACACAATGAGTACAGTATGATACACACAGACACATTACTACACAATGAGTACAGTATGATACACACAGACACAATGAGACCAGTATGATACACACAGACACATTACTACACAATGAGTACAGTATGATACACACAGACACATTACTACACAATGAGACCAATATGATACACACAAACACATTACTACACAATGAGACCAGTATGATACACACAGACACATTACTACACAATGAGACCAGTATGATACACACACATTACTACACAATGAGACCAGTATGATACACACACATTACTACACAATGAGACCAGTATGATACACACACATTACTACACAATGAGACCAGTATGATACACACAGACACATTACTACACAATGAGACCAGTATGATACACACAGACACATTACTACACAATGAGACCAGTATGATACACACAGACACATTACTACACAATGAGACCAGTATGATACAGACACATTACTACACAATGAGACCAGTATGATACACACAGACACATTACTACACAATGAGTACAGTATGATACACACACATTACTACACAATGAGACCAGTATGATACACACAGACACATTACTACACAATGAGACCAGTATTATACACACAACATTACTACACAATGAGACCAGTATGATACACACAGACACATTACTACACAATGAGACCAGTATGATACACACAGACACATTACTACACAATGAGACCAGTATGATACACACAGACACATTACTACACAATGAGACCAGTATGATACACACAGACACATTACTACACAATGAGTACAGTATGATACACACACATTACTACACAATGAGACCAGTATGATACACACAGACACATTACTACACAATGAGACCAGTATTATACACACACATTACTACACAATGAGTACAGTATGATACACACACATTACTACACAATGAGACCAGTATGATACACACAGACACATTACTACACAATGAGACCAGTATGATACACACAGACACATTACTACACAATGAGACCAGTATGATACACACAGACACATTACTACACAATGAGACCAGTATGATACACACAGACACATTACTACACAATGAGACCAGTATGATACACACAGACACATTACTACACAATGAGACCAGTATGATACACACAGACACATTACTACACAATGAGACCAGTATGATACACACAGACACATTACTACACAATGAGACCAGTATGATACACACAGACACATTACTACACAATGAGACCAGTATGATACACACAGACACATTACTACACAATGAGACCAGTATGATACACACAGACACATTACTACACAATGAGACCAGTATGATACACACACATTACTACACAATGAGACCAGTATGATACACACAGACACATTACTACACAATGAGACCAGTATGATACACACAGACACATTACTACACAATGAGACCAGTATGATACACACAGACACATTACTACACAATGAGACCAGTATGATACACACAGACACATTACTACACAATGAGACCAGTATGATACACACAGACACATTACTACACAATGAGACCAGTATGATACACACAGACACATTACTACACAATGAGACCAGTATGATACACACAGACACATTACTACACAATGAGATCAGTATGATACACACAGACACATTACTACACAATGAGACCAGTATGATACACACAGACACATTACTACACAATGAGACCAGTATGATACACACAGACACATTACTACACAATGAGACCAGTATGATACACACAGACACATTACTACACAATGAGACCAGTATGATACACACAGACACATTACTACACAATGAGACCAGTATGATACACACAGACACATTACTACACAATGAGACCAGTATTATACACACAGACACATTACTACACAATGAGACCAGTATGATACACACAGACACATTACTACACAATGAGACCAGTATGATACACACAGACACATTCCTACACAATGAGACCAGTATGATACACACAGACACATTCCTACACAATGAGACCAGTATGATACACACAGACACATTCCTACACAATGAGACCAGTATTATACACACAGACACATTCCTACACAATGAGACCAGTATGATACACACAGACACATTACTACACAATGAGACCAGTATGATACACACACATTACTACACAATGAGACCAGTATGATACACACACATTACTACACAATGAGACCAGTATGATACACACAGACACATTACTACACAATGAGACCAGTATGATACACACACATTACTACACAATGAGACCAGTATGATACACACAGACACATTACTACACAATGAGACCAGTATGATACACACAGACACATTACTACACAATGAGACCAGTATGATACACACAGACACATTACTACACAATGAGACCAGTATGATACACACACATTACTACACAATGAGACCAGTATGATACACACAGACACATTACTACACAATGAGTACAGTATGATACACACAGACACATTACTACACAATGAGTACAGTATGATACACACAGACACAATGAGACCAGTATGATACACACAGACACATTACTACACAATGAGTACAGTATGATACACACAGACACATTACTACACAATGAGACCAATATGATACACACAAACACATTACTACACAATGAGACCAGTATGATACACACAGACACATTACTACACAATGAGACCAGTATGATACACACACATTACTACACAATGAGACCAGTATGATACACACACATTACTACACAATGAGACCAGTATGATACACACACATTACTACACAATGAGACCAGTATGATACACACAGACACATTACTACACAATGAGTACAGTATGATACACACAGACACATTACTACACAATGAGACCAGTATGATACACACACATTACTACACAATGAGACCAGTATGATACACACAGACACATTACTACACAATGAGACTAGTATGATACACAGACACATTACTACACAATGAGACCAGTATGATACACACAGACACATTACTACACAATAAGACCAGTATGATACACACAGATACATTACTACACAATGAGACCAGTATGATACACACACATTACTACACAATGAGACCAGTATGATACACACAGACACATTACTACACAATGAGACCAGTATGATACACACAGACACATTACTACACAATGAGACCAGTATGATACACACAGACACATTACTACACAATGAGACCAGTATGATACACACAGACACATTACTACACAATGAGACCAGTATGATACACACAGACACATTACTACACAATGAGACCAGTATGATACACACAGACACATTACTACACAATGAGACCAGTATGATACACACAGACACATTACTACACAATGAGACCAGTATGATACACACAGACACATTACTACACAATGAGACCAGTATGATACACACAGACACATTACTACACAATGAGACCAGTATGATACACACAGACACATTACTACACAATGAGACCAGTATGATACACACAGACACATTACTACACAATGAGACCAGTATGATACACACAGACACATTACTACACAATGAGACCAGTATGATACACACAGACACATTACTACACAATGAGACCAGTATGATACACACAGACACATTACTACACAATGAGATCAGTATGATACACACAGACACATTACTACACAATGAGACCAGTATGATACACACAGACACATTACTACACAATGAGACCAGTATGATACACACAGACACATTACTACACAATGAGACCAGTATGATACACACAGACACATTACTACACAATGAGACCAGTATGATACACACAGACACATTACTACACAATGAGACCAGTATGATACACACAGACACATTACTACACAATGAGACCAGTATGATACACACAGACACATTACTACACAATGAGACCAGTATGATACACACAGACACATTACTACACAATGAGACCAGTATGATACACACAGACACATTCCTACACAATGAGACCAGTATGATACACACAGACACATTCCTACACAATGAGACCAGTATGATACACACAGACACATTCCTACACAATGAGACCAGTATTATACACACAGACACATTCCTACACAATGAGACCAGTATGATACACACACACAGACACATTCCTACACAATGAGACCAGTATGATACACACACACAGACACATTACTACACAATGAGACCAGTATGATACACACAGACACATTACTACACAATGAGACCAGTATGATACACACACATTACTACACAATGAGACCAGTATGATACACACAGACACATTACTACACAATGAGACCAGTATGATACACACAGACACATTACTACACAATGAGACCAGTATGATACACACAGACACATTACTACACAATGAGACCAGTATGATACACACAGACACATTACTACACAATGAGACCAGTATGATACACACAGACACATTACTACACAATGAGACCAGTATGATACACACAGACACATTACTACACAATGAGACCAGTATGATACACACAGACACATTACTACACAATGAGACCAGTATGATACACACAGACACATTACTACACAATGAGACCAGTATGATACACACACATTACTACACAATGAGACCAGTATGATACACACACATTACTACACAATGAGACCAGTATGATACACACAGACACATTACTACACAATGAGACCAGTATGATACACACACATTACTACACAATGAGACCAGTATGATACACACAGACACATTACTACACAATGAGACCAGTATGATACACACAGACACATTACTACACAATGAGACCAGTATGATACACACAGACACATTACTACACAATGAGACCAGTATGATACACACAGACACATTACTACACAATGAGACCAGTATGATACACACAGACACATTACTACACAATGAGACCAGTATGATACACACAGACACATTACTACACAATGAGACCAGTATGATACACACACATTACTACACAATGAGACCAGTATGATACACACACATTACTACACAATGAGACCAGTATGATACACACAGACACATTACTACACAATGAGACCAGTATGATACACACACATTACTACACAATGAGACCAGTATGATACACACAGACACATTACTACACAATGAGACCAGTATGATACACACAGACACATTACTACACAATGAGACCAGTATGATACACACAGACACATTACTACACAATGAGACCAGTATGATACACACACATTACTACACAATGAGACCAGTATGATACACACACATTACTACACAATGAGACCAGTATGATACACACACATTACTACACAATGAGACCAGTATGATACACACAGACACATTACTACACAATGAGTACAGTATGATACACACAGACACATTACTACACAATGAGTACAGTATGATACACACAGACACAATGAGACCAGTATGATACACACAGACACATTACTACACAATGAGTACAGTATGATACACACAGACACATTACTACACAATGAGACCAATATGATACACACAAACACATTACTACACAATGAGACCAGTATGATACACACAGACACATTACTACACAATGAGACCAGTATGATACACACACATTACTACACAATGAGACCAGTATGATACACACACATTACTACACAATGAGACCAGTATGATACACACACATTACTACACAATGAGACCAGTATGATACACACAGACACATTACTACACAATGAGTACAGTATGATACACACAGACACATTACTACACAATGAGACCAGTATGATACACACACATTACTACACAATGAGACCAGTATGATACACACAGACACATTACTACACAATGAGACCAGTATGATACACACAGACACATTACTACACAATGAGACCAGTATGATACACACACATTACTACACAATGAGACCAGTATGATACACACAGACACATTACTACACAATGAGACCAGTATGATACACACACACATTACTACACAATGAGACCAGTATGATACACACAGACACATTACTACACAATGAGACCAGTATGATACACACAGACACATTACTACACAATGAGACCAGTATGATACACACAGACACATTACTACACAATGAGACCAGTATGATACACACAGATACATTACTACACAATGAGACCAGTATGATACACACAGACACATTACTACACAATGAGACTAGTATGATACACAGACACATTACTACACAATGAGACCAGTATGATACACACAGACACATTACTACACAATAAGACCAGTATGATACACACAGATACATTACTACACAATGAGACCAGTATGATACACACACATTACTACACAATGAGACCAGTATGATACACACAGACACATTACTACACAATGAGACCAGTATGATACACACAGACACATTACTACACAATGAGACCAGTATGATACACACAGACACATTACTACACAATGAGACCAGTATGATACACACAGACACATTACTACACAATGAGACCAGTATGATACACACAGACACATTACTACACAATGAGACCAGTATGATACACACAGACACATTACTACACAATGAGACCAGTATGATACACACAGACACATTACTACACAATGAGACCAGTATGATACACACAGACACATTACTACACAATGAGACCAGTATGATACACACAGACACATTACTACACAATGAGACCAGTATGATACACACAGACACATTACTACACAATGAGACCAGTATGATACACACAGACACATTACTACACAATGAGACCAGTATGATACAGACACATTACTACACAATGAGACCAGTATGATACACACAGACACAATACTACACAATGAGTACAGTATGATACACACAGACACATTACTACACAATGAGACCAGTATGATACACACAGACACATTACTACACAATGAGACCAGTATGATACACACAGACACATTACTACACAATGAGACCAGTATGATACACACAGACACATTACTACACAATGAGACCAGTATGATACACACAGACACAGGAAATGTAACACACTTCTCTTACGATTTCTCACAGTAATCACCTAATGCCACGCCTACAGGAAGTACATAGACCCTCCCACACTGAGAGACAATCCGCCATCTTTGTAGTGGGAAGCTTGCCCTGTCACTCCCCCACATAGACTGGGCTGCGCTGACATTGCGTATTCCAGGAGGATAAACCTGCCCCATGCCTCCTGCTATAGCAGGCATTCCCAACCGCGGTCCTCAAGGCACACCAACAGTGCAGGTTTTAGTGATATCCAGGCTTCAGCACAGATGGTTAAATCAAAAGAACTGAGGTACTAATTAAGTCACCTGTGTTCAAGCCTGGATATCACTAAAACCAGGACTGTTAGTGTGCCTTGAGGACCGAGGTTGGGAAACACTGTCCTATAGTGTGTGTATAACTTCCCCATGCTACTGTGCTCCATACCTCCTGTGCCTCATGCTGCCACCTGTGCTCCATACCACCTGTGCCTCATGCTGCTGTCCTCTATGCACCTGTGCCTCATTCTGCCACCTGTGCTCCGTACCACCTGTGCCTCATGCTGCTGTGCTCAATACCACATGTTTCTCATGCTGCTGTGCTCTATGCACGTGTGCCTCATGCTGCCACCGACCTGTGCTCTATACCACCTGTGCCTCATGCTGCTGTGCTCTATGTACCTGTGCCTCATGCTGCTGTGCTCTATGCACCTGTGCCTCATGCTGCCACCTGTGCTCCATATCACCGGTGCCTCATGCTTCTGTGCTCTATGCACCTGTGCCTCGTGCTGCTGTGCTCTATGCAGCTGTGCCTCATGCTGCTGTGCTCAATACCACCTGTGTCTCATACTGCTGTGCTCTATGCACCTGTGCCTCATGCTGCCACTTGTGCTCCATACCACCTGTGCCTCATGCTGCTGTGCTCTATGCACCTGTGCCTCATGCTGCTGTGCTCTATGCACCTGTGCCTCATGCTGCTGTGCTCTATGCACCTGTGCCTCATGCTGCCACCTGTACTCGGCACCTCCTGTGCCTCATGCTGCTGTGCTCTATGCACCTGTGCCTCATGCTGCTGCGCTCTATGCACCTGTGCCTCATGCTGCCACCGGTGCCTCATGCAGCTGTGCTCTATGCAGCTGTGCCTCATGCTGCCACCTGTGCTCCGTACAACCTGTGCCTCATGCTGCCACCTGTGCTCCATGCCACCTTTGCCCCATGCTGCTGTGCTGTATGCAGCAGTGCCTCATGCTGCCACCTGTGCCTCATTCTGCTGTGCTCAATGCACCTGTAATCCATACCAGCTGTGCCTCATGATGCTGTGCTCTATGCAGCTGTGCCTCATGCTGCTGTGCTCTATGCAGCTGTGCCTCATGCTGCCACCTGTGCTCCGTACCACCTGTGCCTCATGCTGCTGTGCCCAATACCACCTGTGTCTCATACTGCTGTGCTCTATGCACGTGTGCCTCATGCTGCTGTGCTCTATGCACGTGTGCCTCATGCTGCCACCTGTGCTCTATACCACCTGTGCCTCATGCTGCTGTGCTCTATGTACCTGTGCCTCATGCTGCTGTGCTCTATGCACCTGTGCCTCATGCTGCCACCTGTGCTCCATAGCACCGGTGCCTCATGCTTCTGTGCTCTATGCACCTGTGCCTCATGCTGCCACCTGTGCCTCATGCTGCTGTGCTCTATGCAGCTGTGCCTCATGCTGCCACCTGTGCTCCGTACCACCTGTGCCTCATGCTGCTGTGCTCTATGCACCTGTGCCTCATGCTGGCACCTAAGCTCAGTACCACGTGTGCCTCATGCTGCTGTGCTCTATGCACCTGTGCCTCATGCTGCCACCTGTGCTCCGTACAACCTGTGCCTCATGCTGCTGTGCTCTATGCAGCTGTGCCTCATGCTGCCACCTGTGCTCCGTACCACCTGTGTCTCATGCTGCTGTGCTCCATGCACCTGTGTTTCATGCTGCTGTGCTCTATGCAGCTGTGCCTCATGCTGCCACCTGTGCTCCATACCACCTGTGCCTCATGCTGATGTGCTTTATGCAGCTGTGCCTCATGCTGCCACCTGTGCTCCATACCTCCTGTGCCTCATGCTGCTGTGCTCTATGCACCTGTGCCTCATGCTGACACCTGTGCTCTATGCACCTGTGCCTCATACTGCTGTGCTCTATGCACCTGTGCTTCATACTGCTGTGCTCTATGCACCTGTGCCTCATGCTGCTGTGCTCAATGCACCTGTACCTCATGCTGCCACCTGTGCTCCATACCACCTGTGCCTCATGCTGCTGTGCGCTATGCACCTGTGCCTCATGCCACCGGTGTTCCATGCATGCAGTGCCACATGTTCCTGTGACCCCAAATGTATATCACTGCGGTGGTTACAGGTGATGTAGTGAGGGAGGGCAGTGCAGTGTCTGGCAGTGCAGGGGTTACAGGTGATGTAGTGATGGAGGGCAGTGCAGTGTCTGGCAGTGCAGGGGTTACAGGTGATGTAGTGAGGGAGGGCAGTGCGGAGTCTGGCAGTGCAGGGGTTACAGGTGATGTAGTGAGGGAGGGCAGTGCAGTGTCTGGCAGTGCAGGGTTACAGGTGATGTAGTGAGGGAGGGCAGTGCGGTGTCTGGCAGTGCGAGGGTTACAGGTGATGTAGTGAGGGAGGGCAGAGCGGTGTCTGGCAGTGCGGGGGTTACAGGTGATGTAGTGAGGTAGGGCAGAGCGGTGTCTGGCAGTGCAGGGGTTACAGGTGATGTAGTGAGGGAGGGCAGTGCTGTGTCTGGCAGTGCAGGGTTACAGGTGATGTAGTGAGGGAGGGCAGTGCAGTGTCTGGCAGTGCAGGGGTTACAGGTGATGTAGTGAGGGAGGGCAGTGCGGTGTCTGGCAGTGCGGGGGTTACAGGTGATGTAGTGAGGGAGGGCAGAGCGGTGTCTGGCAGTGCAGGGGTTACAGGTGATGTAGTGAGGTAGGGCAGTGCTGTGTCTGGCAGTGCAGGGGTTACAGGTGATGTAGTGAGGGAGGGCAGTGCGGTGTCTGGCAGTGCGGGGGCTTACAGGTGATGTAGTGAGGGAGGGCAGCGGTGTCTGGCAGTGCAGGGGTTACAGGTGATGTAGTGAGGGAGGACAGTGCGGTGTCTGGCAGTGCGGGGGTTACAGGTGATGTAGTGAGGGAGGGCAGTGCTGTGTCTGGCAGTGCAGGGGTTACAGGTGATGTAGTGAGGGAGGGCAGTGCTGTGTCTGGCAGTGCAGGGGTTACAGGTGATGTAGTGAGGGAGGGCAGTGCGGTGTCTGGCAGTGGGGGGTTACAGGTGATGTAGTGAGGGAGGCAGTGCGGTGTCTGGCAGTGCAGGGGTGCGGTGTCTGGCAGTGCAGGGGTTACAGGTGATGTAGTGAGGGAGGGCAGTGCGGTGTCTGGCAGTGCAGGGGTTACAGGTGATGTAGTGAGGGAGGGCAGTGCAGTGTCTGGCAGTGCAGGGATTATAGGTGATGTAGTGAGGGAGGGCAGTGCAGTGTCTGGCAGTGCAGGGGTTACAGGTGATGTAGTGAGGGAGGCAGTGCGGTTTCTGGCAGTGCAGGGGTTACAGGTGATGGAGTGAGGGAGGGCAGTGCGGTGTCTGGCAGTGCAGGGGTTACAGGTGATGGAGTGAGGGAGGGCAGTGCGGTGTCTGGCAGTGCAGGGGTTACAGGTGATGTAGTGAGGGAGGGCAGTGCGGTGTCTGGCAGTGCAGGGGTTACAGGTGATGTAGTGAGGGAGGGCAGTGCGGTGTCTGGCAGGTGCAGGGGTTACAAGTGATGTAGTGAGGGAGGGCAGTGCGGTGTCTGGCAGTGCAGGGGTTACAGGTGATGTAGTGAGGGAGAGCAGTGCAGTGTCTGGCAGTGCGGGGGGTTACAGGTGATGTAGTGAGGGAGGGCAGTGCTGTGTCTGGCAGTGCAGGGTTACAGGTGATGTAGTGAGGGAGGGCAGTGCTGTGTCTGGCAGTGCAGGGGTTACAGGTGATGTAGTGAGGGGAGGGCAGTGCGGTGTCTGGCAGTGGGGGGTTACAGGTGATGTAGTGAGGGAGGGCAGTGCGGTGTCTGGCAGTGCAGGGGTTACAGGTGATGTAGTGAGGGAGGGCAGAGCGGTGTCTGGCAGTGCAGGAGTTACAGGTGATGTAGTGAGGAGGGCAGAGCGGTGTCTGGCAGTGCAGGGGTTACAGGTGATGTAGTGAGGGAGGGCAGTGCTGTGTCTGGCAGTGCAGGGGTTACAGGTGATGTAGTGAGGGAGGGCAGAGCGGTGTCTGGCAGTGCAGGGTTTACAGGTGATGTAGTGAGGGAGGGCAGAGCGGTGTCTGGCAGTGCAGGGGTTACAGGTGTTGTAGTGAGGGAGGACAGTGCGGTGTCTGGCAGTGCAGGGGTTACAGGTGATGTAGTGAGGGAGGGCAGTGCGGTGTCTGGCAGTGCAGGGGTTACAGGTGATGTAGTGAGGGAGGGCAGTGCGGTGTCTGGCAGTGCAGGGTTACAGGTGATGTAGTGAGGGAGGGCAGTGCAGTGTCTGGCAGTGCAGGGATTATAGGTGATGTAGTGAGGGAGGGCAGTGCAGTGTCTGGCAGTGCAGGGGTCACAGGTGATGTAGTGAGGGAGGGCAGTGCGGTTTCTGGCAGTGCAGGGGTTACAGGTGATGGAGTGAGGGAGGGGCAGTGCGGTGTCTGGCAGTGCAGGGGTTACAGGTGATGGAGTGAGGGAGGGCAGTGCGGTGTCTGGCAGTGCAGGGGTTACAGGTGATGTAGTGAGGGAGGGCAGTGCGGTGTCTGGCAGTGCAGGGGTTACAAGTGATGTAGTGAGGGAGGGCAGTGCGGTGTCTGGCAGTGCAGGGGTTACAGGTGATGTAGTGAGGGAAGGCAGTGCGGTATCTGGCAGTGCAGGGGTTACAGGTGATGTAGTGAGGGAGGGCAGTGCTGTGTCTGGCAGTGCAGGGGTTACAGGTGATGTAGTGAGGGAGGGCAGTGCGGTGTCTGGCAGTGCAGGGGTTACAGGTGATGTAGTGAGGGAGGGCAGTGCGGTGTCTGGCAGTGCGGGGGTTACAGGTGATGTAGTGAGGGAGGGCAGTGCGGTGTCTGGCAGTGCAGGGGTTACAGGTGATGTAGTGAGGGAGGGCAGTGCGGTGTCTGGCAGTGCAGGGGTTACAGGTGATGTAGTGAGGGAGAGCAGTGCTGTGTCTGGCAGTGCGGGGGTTACAGGTGATGTAGTGAGGGAGGGCAGTGCGGTGTCTGACAGTGCAGGGGTTACAGGTGATGTAGTGAGGGAGGGCAGTGCGGTGTCTGGCAGCGCAGGGGTTACAGGTGATGTAGTGAGGGAGGGCAGTGCGGTGTCTGGCAGTGCGGGGGTTACAGGTGATGTAGTGAGGGAGAGCAGTGCGGTGTCTGGCAGTACGGGGGTTACAGGTGATGTAGTGAGGGAGAGCAGTGCGGTGTCTGGCAGTGCGGGGGTTACAGGTGATGTAGTGAGGGAGGGCAGTGCTGTGTCTGGCAGTGCGGGGGTTACAGGTGATGTAGTGAGGGAGGGCAGTGCAGTGTCTGGCAGTGCAGGGGTTACAGGTGATGTAGTGAGGGAGAGCAGTGCGGTGTCTGGCAGTGCAGGGGTTGCAGGTGATGTAGTGAGGGAGGGCAGTGCGGTGTCTGGCAGTGCGGGGGTTACAGGTGATGTAGTGAGGGAGGGCAGAGCGGTGTCTGGCAGTGCGGGGGTTACAGGTGATGTAGTGAGGGAGGGCAGAGCGGTGTCTGGCAGTGCAGGGGTTACAGGTGATGCAGTGAGGGAGGGAAGTGCAGGGGTTACAGGTGAAGCAGTGAGGGAGGGCAGTGCGGTGTCTGGCAGTGCAGGGGTTACAGGTGATGTAGTGAGGGAGAGCAGTGCTGTGTCTGGCAGTGCAGGGGTTACAGGTGATGTAGTGAGGGAGGGCAGTGCGGTGTCTGGCAGTGCAGGGTTACAGGTGATGTAGTGAGGGAGAGCAGTGCGGTGTCTGGCAGTGCGGGGGTTACAGGTGATGTAGTGAGGGAGAGCAGTGCGGTGTCTGGCAGTGCGGGGGTTACAGGTGATGTAGTGAGGAGGGCAGAGCGGTGTCTGGCAGTGCGGGGGTTACAGGTGATGTAGTGAGGGAGGGCAGTGCGGTGTCTGCAGTGCAGGGGTTACAGGTGATGTAGTTGAGGGAGAGCAGTGCGGTGTCTGGCAGTGCGGGGGTTACAGGTGATGTAGTGAGGGAGAGCAGTGCGGTGTCTGGCAGTGCGGGGGGTTACAGGTGATGTAGTGAGGGAGGGCAGTGCTGTGTCTGGCAGTGCGGGGGTTACAGGTGATGTAGTGAGGGAGGGCAGTGCAGTGTCTGGCAGTGCAGGGGTTACAGGTGATGTAGTGAGGGAGAGCAGTGCGGTGTCTGGCAGTGCAGGGGTTACAGGTGATGTAGTGAGGGAGAGCAGTGCGGTGTCTGGCAGTGCAGGGGTTACAGGTGATGTAGTGAGGGAGAGCAGTGCTGTGTCTGGCAGTGCAGGGGTTACAGGTGATGTAGTGAGGGAGAGCAGTGCGGTGTCTGGCAGCGCGGGGGTTACAGGTGATGTAGTTAGGGAGAGCAGTGCGGTGTCTGGTAGTGCGGGGGTTACAGGTGATGTAGTGAGGGAGGGCAGAGCGGTGTCTGGCAGTGCGGGGGTTACAGGTGATGTAGTGAGGGAGGGCAGTGCAGTGTCTGGCAGTGCAGGGGTTACAGGTGATGTAGTGAGAAGGGCAGTGCGGTGTCTGGCAATGCGGGGGTTACAGGTGATGTAGTGAGGAGGAGGGCAGTGCGGTGTCTGGCAGTGCGGGGGTTACAGGTGATGTAGTGAGGGAGAGCAGTGCGGTGTCTGGCAGTGCGGGGGTTACAGGTGATGTAGTGAGGGAGGGCAGTGCGGTGTCTGGCAGTGCGGGGGTTACAGGTGATGTAGTGAGGGAGAGCAGTGCGGTGTCTGGCAGTGCGGGGGTTACAGGTGATGTAGTGAGGGAGGGCAGAGCGGTGTCTGGCAGTGCGGGGGTTACAGGTGATGTAGTGAGGGAGGGCAGAGCGGTGTCTGGCAGTGCAGGGGTTACAGGTGATGTAGTGAGGGAGGACAGTGCTGTGTCTGGCAGTGCAGGGGTTACAGGTGATGTAGTGAGGGAGGGCAGTGCTGTGTCTGGCAGTGCAGGAGTTACAGGTGATGTAGTGAGGGAGGGCAGTGCGGTGTCTGGCAGTGCGGGGGTTACAGGTGATGTAGTGAGGGAGAGCAGTGCGGTGTCTGGCAGTGCGGGGGTTACAGGTGATGTAGTGAGGGAGGGCAGAGCGGTGTCTGGCAGTGCGGGGGTTACAGGTGATGTAGTGAGGGAGGGCAGAGCGGTGTCTGGCAGTGCAGGGGTTACAGGTGATGTAGTGAGGGAGGACAGTGCAGTGTCTGGCAGTGCAGGGGTTACAGGTGATGTAGTGAGGGAGGGCAGTGCGGTGTCTGGCAGTGCAGGGGTTACAGGTGATGTAGTGAGTGAGGGCAGTGCTGTGTCTGGCAGTGCGGGGGTTACAGGTGATGTAGTGAGGGAGGGCAGTGCTGTGTCTGGCAGTGCGGGGGTTACAGGTGATGTAGTGAGGGAGGGCAGTGCAGTGTCTGGCAGTGGAGGGGTTACAGGTGATGTAGTGAGGGAGTGCAGTGCAGTGCAGTGTCTGGCAGTGCAGGGGTTACAGGTGATGTAGCGAGGGAGGGCAGTGCTGTGTCTGGCAGTGCAGGGGTTACAGGTGATGTAGTGAGGGAGGGCAGAGCGGTGTCTGGCAGTGCGGGGGTTACAGGTGATGTAGTGAGGGAGGGCAGTGCTGTGTCTGGCAGTGCAGGGGTTACAGGTGATGTAGTGAGGGAGAGCAGTGCTGTGTCTGGCAGTGCAGGGGTTACAGGTGATGTAGTGAGGGAGGGCAGTGAGGTGTCTGGCAGTGCGGGGGTTACAGGTGATGTAGTGAGGGAGGACAGTGCGGTGTCTGGCAGTGCAGGGGTTACATGTGATGTAGTGAGGGAGGGCAGTGCTGTGTCTGGCAGTGCGGGGGTTACAGGTGATGTAGTGAGGGAGGGCAGAGCGGTGTCTGGCAGTGCAGGGGTTACAGGTGATGTAGTGAGGGAGGACAGTGCAGTGTCTGGCAGTGCAGGGGTTACAGGTGATGTAGTGAGGGAGGGCAGTGCGGTGTCTGGCAGTGCAGGGGTTACAGGTGATGTAGTGAGTGAGGGCAGTGCTGTGTCTGGCAGTGCGGGGGTTACAGGTGATGTAGTGAGGGAGGGCAGTGCTGTGTCTGGCAGTGCGGGGGTTACAGGTGATGTAGTGAGGGAGGGCAGTGCAGTGTCTGGCAGTGGAGGGGTTACAGGTGATGTAGTGAGGGAGTGCAGTGCAGTGCAGTGTCTGGCAGTGCAGGGGTTACAGGTGATGTAGCGAGGGAGGGCAGTGCTGTGTCTGGCAGTGCAGGGGTTACAGGTGATGTAGTGAGGGAGGGCAGAGCGGTGTCTGGCAGTGCGGGGGTTACAGGTGATGTAGTGAGGGAGGGCAGTGCTGTGTCTGGCAGTGCAGGGGTTACAGGTGATGTAGTGAGGGAGAGCAGTGCTGTGTCTGGCAGTGCAGGGGTTACAGGTGATGTAGTGAGGGAGGGCAGTGAGGTGTCTGGCAGTGCGGGGGTTACAGGTGATGTAGTGAGGGAGGACAGTGCGGTGTCTGGCAGTGCAGGGGTTACATGTGATGTAGTGAGGGAGGGCAGTGCTGTGTCTGGCAGTGCGGGGGTTACAGGTGATGTAGTGAGGGAGGGCAGTGCGGTGTCTGGCAGTGCAGGGGTTACAGGTGATGTAGTGAGGGAGGGCAGTGCAGTGTCTGGCAGTGCAGGGGTTACAGGTGATGTAGTGAGGGAGGGCAGTGCGGTGTCTGGCAGTGCAGGGGTTACAGGTGATGTAGTGAGGGAGAGCAGAGCGGTGTCTGGCAGTGCAGGGGTTACAGGTGATGTAGTGAGGGAGGGCAGTGCGGTGTCTGGCAGTGCAGGGGTTACAGGTGATGTAGTGAGGGAGGACAGTGCGGTGTCTGGCAGTGCAGGGGTTACAGGTGATGTAGTGAGGGAGGACAGTGCGGTGTCTGGCTGTACAGGGGTTACAGGTGATGTAGTGAGGGAGGGCAGTGCTGTGTTTGGCAGTGCAGGGGTTACAGGTGATGTAGTGAGGGAGTGCGGTGTCTGGCAGTGCGGGGGTTACAGGTGATGTAGTGAGGGAGGGCAGTGCTGTGTCTGGCAGTGCAGGGGTTACAGGTGATGTAGTGAGGGAGAGCAGTGCTGTGTCTGGCAGTGCAGGGGTTACAGGTGATGTAGTGAGGGAGGGCAGTGAGGTGTCTGGCAGTGCGGGGGTTACAGGTGATGTAGGGAGGGAGGACAGTGCGGTGTCTGGCAGTGCAGGGGTTACAGGTGATGTAGTGAGGGAGGACAGAGCGGTGTCTGGCAGTGCAGGGGTTACAGGTGATGTAGTGAGGGAGGGCAGTGCTGTGTCTGGCAGTGCAGGGGTTACAGGTGATGTAGTGAGGGAGGGCAGAGCGGTGTCTGGCAGTGCGGGGGTTACAGGTGATGTAGTGAGGGAGGGCAGTGAGGTGTCTGGCAGTGCGGGGGTTACAGGTGATGTAGTGAGGGAGGACAGTGCGGTGTCTGGCAGTGCAGGGGTTACAGGTGATGTAGTAAGGGAGGGCAGAGCGGTGTCTGGCAGTGCAGGGGTTACAGGTGATGTAGTGAGGGAAGGCAGTGCGGTATCTGGCAGTGCAGGGGTTACAGGTGATGTAGTGAGGGAGGGCAGTGCTGTGTCTGGCAGTGCAGGGGTTACAGGTGATGTAGTGAGGGAGGGCAGTGCGGTGTCTGGCAGTGCAGGGGTTACAGGTGATGTAGTGAGGGAGAGCAGTGCGGTGTCTGGCAGTGCGGGGGTTACAGGTGATGTAGTGAGGGAGGGCAGAGCGGTGTCTGGCAGTGCGGGGGTTACAGGTGATGTAGTGAGGGAGGGCAGAGCGGTGTCTGGCGGTGCAGGGGTTACAGGTGATGTAGTGAGGGAGGACAGTGCAGTGTCTGGCAGTGCAGGGGTTACAGGTGATGTAGTGAGGGAGGGCAGTGCGGTGTCTGGCAGTGCAGGGGTTACAGGTGATGTAGTGAGTGAGGGCAGTGCTGTGTCTGGCAGTGCGGGGGTTACAGGTGATGTAGTGAGGGAGGGCAGTGCTGTGTCTGGCAGTGCGGGGGTTACAGGTGATGTAGTGAGGGAGGGCAGTGCAGTGTCTGGCAGTGGAGGGGTTACAGGTGATGTAGTGAGGGAGTGCAATGCAGTGTCTGGCAGTGCAGGGGTTACAGGTGATGTAGCGAGGGAGGGCAGTGCTGTGTCTGGCAGTGCAGGGGTTACAGGTGATGTAGTGAGGGAGGGCAGAGCGGTGTCTGGCAGTGCGGGGGTTACAGGTGATGTAGTGAGGGAGGGCAGTGCTGTGTCTGGCAGTGCAGGGGTTACAGGTGATGTAGTGAGGGAGAGCAGTGCTGTGTCTGGCAGTGCAGGGGTTACAGGTGATGTAGTGAGGGAGGGCAGTGAGGTGTCTGGCAGTGCGGGGGTTACAGGTGATGTAGTGAGGGAGGACAGTGCGGTGTCTGGCAGTGCAGGGGTTACATGTGATGTAGTGAGGGAGGGCAGTGCTGTGTCTGGCAGTGCGGGGGTTACAGGTGATGTAGTGAGGGAGGGCAGTGCGGTGTCTGGCAGTGCAGGGGTTACAGGTGATGTAGTGAGGGAGGGCAGTGCAGTGTCTGGCAGTGCAGGGGTTACAGGTGATGTAGTGAGGGAGGGCAGTGCGGTGTCTGGCAGTGCAGGGGTTACAGGTGATGTAGTGAGGGAGAGCAGAGCGGTGTCTGGCAGTGCAGGGGTTACAGGTGATGTAGTGAGGGAGGGCAGTGCGGTGTCTGGCAGTGCAGGGGTTACAGGTGATGTAGTGAGGGAGGACAGTGCGGTGTCTGGCAGTGCAGGGGTTACAGGTGATGTAGTGAGGGAGAGCAGAGCGGTGTCTGCAGTGCAGGGGTTACATGTGATGTAGTGAGGGAGGGCAGTGCTGTGTCTGGCAGTGCGGGGGTTACAGGTGATGTAGTGAGGGAGGGCAGTGCGGTGTCTGGCAGTGCAGGGGTTACAGGTGATGTAGTGAGGGAGGGCAGTGCAGTGTCTGGCAGTGCAGGGGTTACAGGTGATGTAGTGAGGGAGGGCAGTGCGGTGTCTGGCAGTGCAGGGGTTACAGGTGATGTAGTGAGGGAGAGCAGAGCGGTGTCTGGCAGTGCAGGGGTTACAGGTGATGTAGTGAGGGAGGGCAGTGCGGTGTCTGGCAGTGCAGGGGTTACAGGTGATGTAGTGAGGAGGACAGTGCGGTGTCTGGCAGTGCAGGGGTTACAGGTGATGTAGTGAGGGAGGACAGTGCGGTGTCTGGCTGTACAGGGGTTACAGGTGATGTAGTGAGGGAGAGCAGTGCTGTGTCTGGCAGTGCATGGGGTTACAGGTGATGTAGTGAGGGAGGGCAGTGCGGTGTCTGGCAGTGCGGGGGTTACAGGTGATGTAGTGAGGGAGGGCAGTGCTGTGTCTGGCAGTGCAGGGGTTACAGGTGATGTAGTGAGGGAGGGCAGTGCGGTGTCTGGCAGTGCGGGGGTTACAGGTGATGTAGTGAGGGAGGGCAGTGCTGTGTCTGGCAGTGCAGGGGTTACAGGTGATGTAGTGAGGGAGAGCAGTGCTGTGTCTGGCAGTGCAGGGGTTACAGGTGATGGAGTGAGGGAGGGCAGTGAGGTGTCTGGCAGTGCGGGGGTTACAGGTGATGTAGTGAGGGAGGACAGTGCGGTGTCTGGCAGTGCAGGGGTTACAGGTGATGTAGTGAGGGAGGACAGAGCGGTGTCTGGCAGTGCAGGGGTTACAGGTGATGTAGTGAGGAGGGCAGTGCTGTGTCTGGCAGTGCAGGGGTTACAGGTGATGTAGTGAGGGAGGGCAGAGCGGTGTCTGGCAGTGCGGGGGTTACAGGTGATGTAGTGAGGGAGGGCAGTGAGGTGTCTGGCAGTGCGGGGGTTACAGGTGATGTAGTGAGGGAGGACAGTGCGGTGTCTGCAGTGCAGGGTTACAGGTGATGTAGTAAGGGAGGGCAGAGCGGTGTCTGGCAGTGCAGGGTTACAGGTGATGTAGTGAGGGAAGGCAGTGCGGTATCTGGCAGTGCAGGGGTTACAGGTGATGTAGTGAGGGAGGGCAGTGCTGTGTCTGGCAGTGCAGGGGCTACAGGTGATGTAGTGAGGGAGGGCAGTGCGGTGTCTGGCAGTGCAGGGGTTACAGGTGATGTAGTGAGGGAGGGCAGTGCGGTGTCTGGCAGTGCGGGGGTTACAGGTGATGTAGTGAGGGAGGACAGTGCAGTGTCATGCAGTGTAGGGGTTGCAGGTGATGTAGTGAGGGGAGGGCAGTGCTGTGTCTGGCAGTGCAGGGGTTACAGGTGATGTAGTGAGGGAGGACAGTGCTGTGTCTGGCAGTGCAGGGGTTACAGGTGATGTAGTGAGGGAGGGCAGTGGTGTGTCTGGCAGTGCAGGGGTTACAGGTGATGTAGTGAGGGAGGGCAGAGCGGTGTCTGGCAGTGCAGGGGTTACAGGTGATGTAGCGAGGGAGGGCAGTGCGGTGTCTGGCAGTGCAGGGGTTACAGGTGATGTAGTGAGGGAGGGCAGTACGGTGTCTGGCAGTGCAGGGGTACAGGTGATGTAGTGAGGGAGAGCAGTGCTGTGTCTGGGCAGTGCGGGGGTTACAGGTGATGTAGTGAGGGAGGCAGTGCGGTGTCTGACAGTGCAGGGGTTACAGGTGATGTAGTGAGGGAGGGCAGTGCGGTGTCTGGCAGCGCAGGGGGTTACAGGTGATGTAGTGAGGGAGGGCAGTGCGGTGTCTGGCAGTGCGGGGGTTACAGGTGATGTAGTGAGGGAGAGCAGTGCGGTGTCTGGCAGTACGGGGGTTACAGGTGATGTAGTGAGGGAGAACAGTGCGGTGTCTGGCAGTGCGGGGGTTACAGGTGATGTAGTGAGGGAGGGCAGTGCTGTGTCTGGCAGTGCGGGGGGTACAGGTGATGTAGTGAGGGAGGGCAGTGCGGGTGTCTGGCAGTGCAGGGGTTACAGGTGATGTAGTGAGGGAGAGCAGTGCGGTGTCTGGCAGTGCAGGGGTTGCAGGTGATGTAGTGAGGGAGGCAGTGCGGTGTCTGGCAGTGCGGGGGTTACAGGTGATGTAGTGAGGGAGGGCAGAGCGGTGTCTGGCAGTGCGGGGGTTACAGGTGATGTAGTGAGGGAGGGCAGAGCGGTGTCTGGCAGTGCAGGGGTTACAGGTGATGTAGTGAGGGAGGGCAGAGCGGTGTCTGGCAGTGCAGGGATTACAGGTGATGCAGTGAGGGAGGGAAGTGCAGGGGTTACAGGTGATGCAGTGAGGGAGGGCAGTGCGGTGTCTGGCAGTGCAGGGGTTACAGGTGATGTAGTGAGGGAGAGCAGTGCTGTGTCTGGCAGTGCAGGGGTTACAGGTGATGTAGTGAGGGAGGGCAGTGCGGTGTCTGGCAGTGCAGGTTACAGGTGATGTAGTGAGGGAGAGCAAGTGCGGTGTCTGGCAGTGCGGGGGTTACAGGTGATGTAGTGAGGGAGAGCAGTGCGGTGTCTGGCAGTGCGGGGGTTACAGGTGAGGTAGTGAGGGAGGGCAGAGCGGTGTCTGGCAGTGCGGGGGTTACAGGTGATGTAGTGAGGGAGGGCAGTGCGGTGTCTGGCAGTGCAGGGGTTACAGGTGATGTAGTGAGGGAGAGCAGTGCGGTGTCTGGCAGTGCGGGGGGTTACAGGTGATGTAGTGAGGGAGGGCAGTGCTGTGTCTGGCAGTGCGGGGGTTACAGGTGATGTAGTGAGGGAGGGCAGTGCAGTGTCTGGCAGTGCAGGGGTTACAGGTGATGTAGTGAGGGAGAGCAGTGCGGTGTCTGGCAGTGCAGGGGTTACAGGTGATGTAGTGAGGGAGAGCAGTGCGGTGTCTGGCAGTGCAGGGGTTACAGGTGATGTAGTGAGGGAGAGCAGTGCTGTGTCTGGCAGTGCAGGGGTTACAGGTGATGTAGTGAGGGAGAGCAGTGCGGTGTCTGGCAGCGCGGGGGTTACAGGTGATGTAGTTAGGGAGAGCAGTGCGGTGTCTGGTAGTGCGGGAGTTACAGGTGATGTAGTGAGGGAGGGCAGAGCGGTGTCTGGCAGTGCGGGGGTTACAGGTGATGTAGTGAGGGAGGGCAGTGCAGTGTCTGGCAGTGCAGGGGTTACAGGTGATGTAGTGAGGAAGGGCAGTGCGGTGTCTGGCAATGCGGGGGTTACAGGTGATGTAGTGAGGGAGGGCAGTGCGGTGTCTGGCAGTGCGGGGGTTACAGGTGATGTAGTGAGGGAGAGCAGTGCGGTGTCTGGCAGTGCGGGGGTTACAGGTGATGTAGTGAGGGAGGGCAGTGCGGTGTCTGGCAGTGCGGGGGTTACAGGTGATGTAGTGAGGGAGAGCAGTGCGGTGTCTGGCAGTGCGGGGGTTACAGGTGATGTAGTGAGGGAGGGCAGAGCGGTGTCTGGCAGTGCGGGGGTTACAGGTGATGTAGTGACGGAGGGCAGAGCGGTGTCTGGCAGTGCAGGGGTTACAGGTGATGTAGTGAGGGAGGACAGTGCTGTGTCTGGCAGTGCAGGGGTTACAGGTGATGTAGTGAGGGAGGGCAGTGCTGTGTCTGGCAGTGCAGGAGTTACAGGTGATGTAGTGAGGGAGGGCAGTGCGGTGTCTGGCAGTGCGGGGGTTACAGGTGATGTAGTGAGGGAGAGCAGTGCGGTGTCTGGCAGTGCGGGGGTTACAGGTGATGTAGTGAGGGAGGGCAGAGCGGTGTCTGGCAGTGCGGGGGTTACAGGTGATGTAGTGAGGGAGGGCAGAGCGGTGTCTGGCAGTGCAGGGGTTACAGGTGATGTAGTGAGGGAGGACAGTGCAGTGTCTGGCAGTGCAGGGGTTACAGGTGATGTAGTGAGGGAGGGCAGTGCGGTGCAGTGCAGGGGTTACAGGTGATGTAGTGAGTGAGGGCAGTGCTGTGTCTGGCAGTGCGGGGGTTACAGGTGATGTAGTGAGGGAGGGCAGTGCTGTGTCTGGCAGTGCGGGGGTTACAGGTGATGTAGTGAGGGAGGGCAGTGCAGTGTCTGGCAGTGGAGGGGTTACAGGTGATGTAGTGAGGGAGTGCAGTGCAGTGCAGTGTCTGGCAGTGCAGGGGTTACAGGTGATGTAGCGAGGGAGGGCAGTGCTGTGTCTGGCAGTGCAGGGGTTACAGGTGATGTAGTGAGGGAGGGCAGAGCGGTGTCTGGCAGTGCGGGGGTTACAGGTGATGTTGTGAGGGAGGGCAGTGCTGTGTCTGGCAGTACAGGGGTTACAGGTGATGTAGTGAGGGAGAGCAGTGCTGTGTCTGGCAGTGCAGGGGTTACAGGTGATGTAGTGAGGGAGGGCAGTGAGGTGTCTGGCAGTGCGGGGGTTACAGGTGATGTAGTGAGGGAGGACAGTGCGGTGTCTGGCAGTGCAGGGGTTACATGTGATGTAGTGAGGGAGGGCAGTGCTGTGTCTGGCAGTGCGGGGGTTACAGGTGATGTAGTGAGGGAGGGCAGTGCGGTGTCTGGCAGTGCAGGGGTTACAGGTGATGTAGTGAGGGAGGGCAGTGCAGTGTCTGGCAGTGCAGGGGTTACAGGTGATGTAGTGAGGGAGGGCAGTGCGGTGTCTGGCAGTGCAGGGGTTACAGGTGATGTAGTGAGGGAGAGCAGAGCGGTGTCTGGCAGTGCAGGGGTTACAGGTGATGTAGTGAGGGAGGGCAGTGCGGTGTCTGGCAGTGCAGGGGTTACAGGTGATGTAGTGAGGGAGGACAGTGCGGTGTCTGGCAGTGCAGGGGTTACAGGTGATGTAGTGAGGGAGGACAGTGCGGTGTCTGGCTGTACAGGGGTTACAGGTGATGTAGTGAGGGAGGGCAGTGCGGTGTCTGGCAGTGCGGGGGTTACAGGTGATGTAGTGAGGGAGGGCAGTGCTGTGTCTGGCAGTGCAGGGGTTACAGGTGATGTAGTGAGGGAGAGCAGTGCTGTGTCTGGCAGTGCAGGGGTTACAGGTGATGTAGTGAGGGAGGGCAGTGAGGTGTCTGGCAGTGCGGGGGTTACAGGTGATGTAGTGAGGGAGGACAGTGCGGTGTCTGGCAGTGCAGGGGTTACAGGTGATGTAGTGAGGGAGGACAGAGCGGTGTCTGGCAGTGCAGGGGTTACAGGTGATGTAGTGAGGGAGGGCAGTGCTGTGTCTGGCAGTGCAGGGGTTACAGGTGATGTAGTGAGGGAGGGCAGAGCGGTGTCTGGCAGTGCGGGGGTTACAGGTGATGTAGTGAGGGATGGCAGTGAGGTGTCTGGCAGTGCGGGGGTTACAGGTGATGTAGTGAGGGAGGACAGTGCGGTGTCTGGCAGTGCAGGGGTTACAGGTGATGTAGTAAGGGAGGACAGTGCGGTGTCTGGCAGTGCAGGGGTTACAGGTGATGTAGTGAGGGAGGGCAGTGCTGTGTCTGGCAGTGCAGGGGTTACAGGTGATGTAGTGAGGGAGGGCAGTGCTGTGTCTGGCAGTGCAGGGGTTACAGGTGATGTAGTGAGGGAGGGCAGTGCTGTGTCTGGCAGTGCAGGGGTTACAGGTGATGTAGTGAGGGAGGGCAGTGCTGTGTCTGGCAGTGCAGGGGTTACAGGTGATGTAGTGAGGGAGGGCAGTGCGGTGTCTGGCAGTGCGGGGGTTACAGGTGATGTAGTGAGGGAGGGCAGTGCGGTGTCTGGCAGTGCAGGGGTTACAGGTGATGTAGTGAGGGAGGACAGTGCGGTGTCTGGCAGTGCAGGGGTTACAGGTGATGTAGTGAGGGAGGGCAGAGCGGTGTCTGGCAGTGCAGGGGTTACAGGTGATGTAGTGAGGGAGGGCAGTGCTGTGTCTGGCAGTGCAGGGGTTACAGGTGATGTAGTGAGGGAGGGCAGAGCGGTGTCTGGCAGTGCGGGGGTTACAGGTGATGTAGTGAGGGAGGGCAGTGAGGTGTCTGGCAGTGTGGGGGTTACAGGTGATGTAGTGAGGGAGGACAGTGCGGTGTCTGGCAGTGCAGGGGTTACAGGTGATGTAGTGAGGGAGGGCAGAGCGGTGTCTGGCAGTGCAGGGGTTACAGGTGATGTAGTGAGGGAGGGCAGTGCGGTGTCTGGCAGTGCGGGGGTTACAGGTGATGTAGTGAGGGAGGGCAGTGCTGTGTCTGGCAGTGCAGGGGTTACAGGTGATGTAGTGAGGGAGAGCAGAGCGGTGTCTGGCAGTGCGGGGGTTAAAGGTGATGTAGTGAGGGAGGGCAGTGCTGTGTCTGGCAGTGCGGGGGTTACAGGTGATGTAGTGAGGGAGGGCAGAGCGGTGTCTGGCAGTGCGGGGGTTACAGGTGATGTAGTGAGGGAGGGCAGTGCTGTGTCTGGCAGTGCGGGGGTTACAGGTGATGTAGTGAGGGAGGGCAGTGCTGTGTCTGGCAGTGCAGGGGTTACAGGTGATGTAGTGAGGGAGAGCAGTGCAGTGTCTGGCAGTGCAGGGGTTACAGGTGATGTAGTGAGGGAGGTCAGTGCTGTGTCTGGCAGTGCGGGGGTTACAGGTGATGTAGTGAGGGAGGACAGTGCGGTGTCTGGCAGTGCAGGGGTTACAGGTGATGTAGTGAGGGAGGGCAGTGCGGTGTCTGGCAGTGCAGGGGTTACAGGTGATGTAGTGAGGGAGGGCAGTGAGGTGTCTGGCAGTGCGGGGGTTACAGGTGATGTAGTGAGGGAGGTCAGTGCTGTGTCTGGCAGTGCGGGGGTTACAGGTGATGTAGTGAGGGAGGACAGTGCGGTGTCTGGCAGTGCAGGGGTTACAGGTGATGTAGTGAGGGAGGGCAGTGCGGTTTCTGGCAGTGCAGGGGTTACAGGTGATGGAGTGAGGGAGGGCAGTGCGGTGTCTGGCAGTGCAGGGGTTACAGGTGATGTAGTGAGGGAGGGCAGTGAGGTGTCTGGCAGTGCGGGGGTTACAGGTGATGTAGTGAGGGAGGTCAGTGCGGTGTCTGGCAGTGCGGGGGTTACAGGTGATGTAGTGAGGGAGGACAGTGCGGTGTCTGGCAGTGCAGGGGTTACAGGTGATGTAGTGAGGGAGGGCAGTGCGGTGTCTGGCAGTGCAGGGGTTACAGGTGATGTAGTGAGGGAGGGCAGTGAGGTGTCTGGCAGTGCAGGGGTTACAGGTGATGTAGTGAGGGAGAGCAGTGCAGTGTCTGGCAGTGCAGGGGTTACAGGTGATGTAGTGAGGGAGGTCAGTGCTGTGTCTGGCAGTGCGGGGGTTACAGGTGATGTAGTGAGGGAGGACAGTGCGGTGTCTGGCAGTGCAGGGGTTACAGGTGATGTAGTGAGGGAGGGCAGTGAGGTGTCTGGCAGTGCGGGGGTTACAGGTGATGTAGTGAGGGAGGACAGTGCGGTGTCTGGCAGTGCAGGGGTTACAGGTGATGTAGTGAGGGAGGGCAGTGCGGTGTCTGGCAGTGCGGGGGTTACAGGTGATGTAGTGAGGGAGGGCAGTGCTGTGTCTGGCAGTGCAGGGGTTACAGGTGATGTAGTGAGGGAGGGCAGTGCTGTGTCTGGCAGTGCAGGGGTTACAGGTGATGTAGTGAGGGAGAGCAGAGCGGTGTCTGGCAGTGCGGGGGTTACAGGTGATGTAGTGAGGGAGAGCAGAGCGGTGTCTGGCAGTGCGGGGGTTACAGGTGATGTAGTGAGGGAGGGCAGTGCGGTGTCTGGCAGTGCGGGGGTTACAGGTGATGTAGTGAGGGAGGACAGTGCGGTGTCTGGCAGTGCAGGGGTTACAGGTGATGTAGTGAGGGAGGACAGTGCGGTGTCTGGCAGTGCAGGGGTTACAGGTGATGTAGTGAGGGAGGGCAGTGCTGTGTCTGGCAGTGCAGGGGTTACAGGTGATGTAGTGAGGGAGGGCAGTGCTGTGTCTGGCAGTGCAGGGGTTACAGGTGATGTAGTGAGGGAGGGCAGTGCTGTGTCTGGCAGTGCAGGGGTTACAGGTGATGTAGTGAGGGAGGGCAGTGCTGTGTCTGGCAGTGCAGGGGTTACAGGTGATGTAGTGAGGGAGGGCAGTGCGGTGTCTGGCAGTGCGGGGGTTACAGGTGATGTAGTGAGGGAGGGCAGTGCGGTGTCTGGCAGTGCAGGGGTTACAGGTGATGTAGTGAGGGAGGACAGTGCGGTGTCTGGCAGTGCAGGGGTTACAGGTGATGTAGTGAGGGAGGGCAGAGCGGTGTCTGGCAGTGCAGGGGTTACAGGTGATGTAGTGAGGGAGGGCAGTGCTGTGTCTGGCAGTGCAGGGGTTACAGGTGATGTAGTGAGGGAGGGCAGAGCGGTGTCTGGCAGTGCGGGGGTTACAGGTGATGTAGTGAGGGAGGGCAGTGAGGTGTCTGGCAGTGCGGGGGTTACAGGTGATGTAGTGAGGGAGGACAGTGCGGTGTCTGGCAGTGCAGGGGTTACAGGTGATGTAGTGAGGGAGGGCAGAGCGGTGTCTGGCAGTGCAGGGGTTACAGGTGATGTAGTGAGGGAGGGCAGTGCGGTGTCTGGCAGTGCGGGGGTTACAGGTGATGTAGTGAGGGAGGGCAGTGCTGTGTCTGGCAGTGCAGGGGTTACAGGTGATGTAGTGAGGGAGAGCAGAGCGGTGTCTGGCAGTGCGGGGGTTACAGGTGATGTAGTGAGGGAGGGCAGTGCTGTGTCTGGCAGTGCGGGGGTTACAGGTGATGTAGTGAGGGAGGGCAGAGCGGTGTCTGGCAGTGCGGGGGTTACAGGTGATGTAGTGAGGGAGGGCAGTGCTGTGTCTGGCAGTGCGGGGGTTACAGGTGATGTAGTGAGGGAGGGCAGTGCTGTGTCTGGCAGTGCAGGGGTTACAGGTGATGTAGTGAGGGAGAGCAGTGCAGTGTCTGGCAGTGCAGGGGTTACAGGTGATGTAGTGAGGGAGGTCAGTGCTGTGTCTGGCAGTGCGGGGGTTACAGGTGATGTAGTGAGGGAGGACAGTGCGGTGTCTGGCAGTGCAGGGGTTACAGGTGATGTAGTGAGGGAGGGCAGTGCGGTGTCTGGTGAAAGGATTTGCCCTTATATTCTTTAACCCTCGATGTGATGGCCTCTTAGACGTCTGGAGTGTGAACTTTTAGCCACAAGGTACATGCACAACACAAGCAGTAAAGTTTCACACTGTTTATTGTTTGTTAAACATAAGTATATAAAAGAAAGGATTTAGGGCGTGTATATCCAAAGTCAATAACTAATTGGACAGAACACAAAAGGGGCTAACATAACATGATTGGCTAGGAACTGCCGCAGTGGAAGGATATGCATATATGGGTTTTCTACAAGTTTCTCAAACATTTAACAAAGTCTGTAACAGGTTTCATCTGGTATAGAACTGACCTTGAGAAACAGACACATACAAGCCTGGTATCTGTATGAGAGACAAAGGCACCTAGCACAGGGCAGCACGCATCCATGCAAACACATAAGAGTTCATATAGCATGTTTTAACCTTTCATTAGGGAGGTAGAAATATTCACTTTTACACTGTAACTATTATAAGGAAATTGATCATATAAAAAGTAATATTTACAAAGCACAGAAGAGTTAACCCTTCAATCCCCTCTTAGAATCATGATTATTATATGACATGATTCTTGAGTGAGGCTCCTTTCTTGTTCCTCCAGTTCTTGAGATATTGGACATAATCGTCGGGTCCCTTACTATCAGAGGAGGTGACAGGACTGGTGGTTATATCATAGTACATCAGGGCCTTATCAATGCCTTTGGAGGTAAGTTTCTTTCCACAGGGAATTACACAATAAACTATAATGCCTACAAGAATTAAAGTTACAAGTATGAATATGCTTATTTGCACAATACCCTGGTGGGAAGGTTTTTAAATTTCTCCCTGTGGTGGTGTTAGATGTATAACAGGTATAGTTTCCAGGATATATGGTTATGGTGCTTCCTGGGTTGGGATTTTTTGACAATATGGGATATTCCCTTTTCCACATTTCGCACTGACTGTCATTTGTTTTGGTGTCATTGGAAAGGCTGATAAAAACAATTTTCCTGTTCTAGGGGTATATTAAGGGGCACTGTACCTAGGTGGGGCCTAGATTTGCCACAGACATAACAGTTACTTTTATTATGTTTGCTAGCACTATACTTCATCCATTCTAACCAGAAATTGATGTCAGAGAAACCAGTTTCAATAGCTAGGGTGTCTTCAAAGGTGGGATTGTTAACGGCTATCATATCCTTGAAGGTGGTTATATGAGATTTCAAGAGGTTGGGGCGTGGTTTAGAGGACTTGAGCTGGGCATACTTTTCATTGTTAAACATATCCAGTAACAAGAATTGTGTAAGGGATGGGTTTATAAAAAAGGATTCACCCAGGACATAGGTGCCTGCATCAGTAGACTGGGGATGTCTTATGCTTAATATGAATTTACTATCACATCTGTTTTGTCTATGAAGGGTAAGACGGGTAAGCAGGGATTCACCATATTTGTCTTTACTTGAGAGAGCCTCCTTGGGCTGGTATCCATAACTATGACCAGAATTCCATCCCACTGATCCCCAATATGCACATTTATTTCCCCAATATTTACTAGTAACACAAATATAGGCTTCAGTGGGGGTATTACGTGTACCATACTGATCACACTGCCAGGCATAATGTTTGTTAACACAGGGAGCAATGGTACAGAAATCTATTTTGTAGGTGGCAACCTCAGTATTGGAAGAGTTATACCAAAATGTATAGGTGCCGGATTTTTGTGTAATGTCTACTTCAGCTGTAGCTTGGCAAGTGAGGACCATTAGGATTATCAACATAGTCCCCTGGCCATAGGTAGGCATCTTGTTCTTTTTCTGCGTCGTCTGCTTCTCCATGTTGGAGGTCAGGGCTGTCTGCCCCCGTTAGTACCTCGCTGGAATCACTTGCTTCCCTCTCTAGGTCTGGTCTAGGAACCTTTTTCACTCGGGATGCATGGATCCAGGTGGGCCCCTCTTCAGTAAGGACAGCCGTCCTGGTCACTGCCACGACTTCCGTCTCTGGACCATAGGTGAAATCTCCTGGACCTTTATTCCTCGGGAGCACCTTCACAACGACTCTGTCTCCAACCTGGAAAGGGTGTGTTGGTTCCTGTGGGTTAGAAGGATTTTTACAAACAACCTCATGTTCAATTTCATTCAGTTTTGTTATCAGGGACCTGACATACTCTTCTCTGATGAGTTCTAGATCTCCTTCCTGTATTACTAGTGGTTTCTTAGCCCAGGGTGTAGGAAAAGGGTCTACCCATTAGTATTTCAAAGGGTGAGTATCCTAGAGTTTTCTGTGGGGTATTCAAGATGCTGGTGTTTAGCTTTATTAGGGTTGTTCCTGAGGCAAGTGATGCATCTGCTAACATACTGGTCCACAAGTGATTTGGCATTAGTAACATAAAAATCATTGGTTAGTAGGAGGAGTGTTGTGGCTTCACCACGGTGACCAACACCACGGCACTGGGCAACGAGCAAAGGGGCACTGGACTGGGGTATACAGGGTTTCCCCTCTTTGCAGATTAATCCTGATTTAGGATTTTTTCTGCAGAATTGGGTAAGTCCAGTCGGAGAGATCAGTATTAGTCGCAGCAGCTTGAAGTTGAGTGAGCAGATGGACGTTGTCAAGGGAGGGACATGCTCTAGTGAGTGCAATGAGTTCTGCAGCTTGCGCGGACTGATAAGGTATTGGTAGGGTTTCCAACACAGTGTCAGGGAGGGTGACAATGGCATAGCCAGCCTGGTATGTATTGTCATTGGGCCTACTACAGGAGCCGTCAACAAAAACTATGTCTGCGCCTGGTATGGGAACGGGAGACATGTCAAGTCTGGGAGAAGTTTCAGCTTCAATGGAAGCAGCACAGTCATGTAGGTCGGGTGGTTCATCCTCGGGACCTTTCAAGCCCAAAAGGGCATTGAGAATGGGTGCAGGGCCAGAAGAACTAGCAGTGTACTTAATGGTAAGGGTAGGGTTACTCAAAAGGAGTACTTCATATCCACTAAGGCGTTGTGCTGACATGTGCTGTGTGTAAGCCTTTAAGTATTGCCAGGACATCATGTGTGGTGTGGAGTACTGTGATGTGGCCTAAAGTGAGGGTAGTGGTCATTTCTGCAACCATTGCACAGGCTGCCAAAGCCCTGAGGCAGGCAGGCATACCTTGCACAGACACTGGCATGACTTTGAAAAAAAATGCCACGGGGCGCAACTTCCCTCCATGAAACTGTGTGAGCACCCCCGCCATGGTTTTACAATTGTCCCTTGCATATAGATGGAAAGGTAGTACATAATTGGGGAGGCCAAGTGCCGGACTTTTCATCAACATACATTTTAAACTTTCATATGCAGTTAACATTTCTTGTGACCATTGTACAGTTTTAGGTTTGTCCTTCAGTGTGGCTTGTCTCAAAATGTTATCATAATAAGAGCAATCAGATATCCACTGTCTGCAGTAATTTACCATACCCAGGAAGGACAGTAGTTCCCTCTGGGTAGTTGGGGTGACCAGGCCCAATACAGACTGTATGCGTTGTGGACTGACTTTCCTCTCTCCCTGAGTGAGCACAAAACCTAAGTAATCAACATGCTTTTTACACCATTGCATTTTTATTTTGGACACCTTGTGTCCACATTCACAAAGCCAGTTTAGTAATGAAACACCATCCTCTCGGCAGGCCTCCTCAGTTTTACTACAGAGCAGCAGATCATCTGCATACTGTAGCAGGACTGAACCATGGTGAGGTTGCCAGGGCCTCAATGTGGCCTGGAGACAACAGGTGCGTCAATAATCTGCACCAGGTAAGTTGTTTACCCTCAAAAGAAAAGGCAAAAAGTAATTGTGTCTGTGAATCTACAGGTATGCTGAAAAAAAGGCATTCTTCAAATCAATTACAGAGAAGAACGCAGCATCTGCAGGGATTGCAGAAATGAGTGAGTTTACATCTGGAACAATTGGTGCAATTGGGACAATTAACTGATTGATCGCTCTGAGATCCTGTACAAATCTTATACTGCCATCAGCTTTGGCAACAGGGTTCACAGGAGTACAGTATGGTGATACAATATGTCTGAGAATACCCTGTTGTAAGAATTGCTGTATCATGGGGCGGAGACCTTCTATCTTTTCTGGTGAGAGGGGATACTGCATAGGTCAGAACACAAAACACTGGTTGTTGCACCGCTGTCCACTAAAAAGGGAATTTTACTTCCATTTATAATAAGTGGCAGCAGAGGTGAATCTTTACTATGACGGGAGAGTTGAATAAAGGCTGGGATACCCTCCTCCGGGCCCCGTCAGTGCGCGGGGTCTTTGGAATGTTCCCTGACTGCGGGGTTGGTTCTGTCTGTCAAAGCGTCTGGAGTTCTGATAGGTATGAGTGAGTGCAGGTTTCTTTTTACATCAAAACACCCTGCAGCCTCTTTCTCATATAAATGTATAGCTGCGTCCTTTGCAAGCTTTGCGCAAATAAGATATACAGCCATCGAGGGTAATAGTGGGCTTGGGACAGTGTTTTACTATTATCTAAACTCTGGGTTATTGGTGCTAGGGATAGAGCTAGTGGACGCACCCTCCAGCAGTGGAGCTGGAGGCAATCCCATTTAGTGTGAAAGGGTTACTGCTGCCAAGAGATTTGTGTCTCTGAGCGCAGGATACATTGGAATGCAAGGGGGGAGGCAGAGGGTTTTCAAAGATTTACAGTTTTTTTCACTTCTTCGCTTCTGTGCTGTTGGGAACTGACATTTTTTCTTAAATCTCCATATAGAAAGGGTAATTACTGCCTTCCCGTAGGAATGGGTCCTGTCCTGCTTTCTCTGTCCATCCCGCTAAATTATCCACCCATGGGTTAACTAAGTAATACTCTGAGGTAGAGTTGCGGGCGACATACATCTTGCATGTCTCACCAGGGAGGGGCGGGGGGATATGTAGTTTTTTTACTCTGACTAGAGCCCATTGTCAGACAGTAATATAAATCAACAGTACAACTTTAAAGGAAAATATCTAAAATATACAACACTCTACTTACTATACATGCATCAGCTTAACCAGTTAATTAGTCATTGACAATATCACAATATTATCTGTACAGTGAGAACATGAAATCTTTTGACGTGTACGATACTTACCATTCGTACAAGATGTCAGAAAAATACAGCGTTTTAGACAGGAAGCAAGAAAAGTGTTTGAGTAAAGATATCTGGCAGACGAAAACTTACCAGCCGTCTGGACCAAATATAAGAACTTATCTCACTACAAACATACAAAAATATATAGACGATCAAATCGAGGTATTCTCTACGTTACGTATAGACCCCAGGTCTATTTTTAAGTATCCCAGATACTGACGTCTTTGGAGAATTGCGCTTGGACCCCTGGTCCTTTCTCAGACGTATCTTTAAGTCCCAGACATTAAAGATTCTATGGTATCCCTGATACCTGTTTTATGCTTTTACATAAAACTTCGTAATATTAAGTCCCGGACTTAAATATTACCTTGTCACGTGTTCCCGGAACACTGACACGGATTCAGCTTCAGTGTATGACCGCAATCCTGTATGGCAAAGACAGACAATAAATTCTCTATCTTACCATTCAGGGACGATCACTGAATCCCGGACATAGCCCCCAGCTGAAAGGATTTGCCCTTATATTCTTTAACCCTCGATGTGATGGCCTCTTAGACGTCTGGAGTGTGAACTTTTAGCCACAAGGTACATGCACAACACAAGCAGTAAAGTTTCACACTGTTTATTGTTTGTTAAACATAAGTATATAAAAGAAAGGATTTAGGGCGTGTATATCCAAAGTCAATAACTAATTGGACAGAACACAAAAGGGGCTAACATAACATGATTGGCTAGGAACTGCCGCAGTGGAAGGATATGCATATATGGGTTTTCTACAAGTTTCTCAAACATTTAACAAAGTCTGTAACAGGTTTCATCTGGTATAGAACTGACCTTGAGAAACAGACACATACAAGCCTGGTATCTGTATGAGAGACAAAGGCACCTAGCACAGGGCAGCACGCATCCATGCAAACACATAAGAGTTCATATAGCATGTTTTAACCTTTCATTAGGGAGGTAGAAATATTCACTTTTACACTGTAACTATTATAAGGAAATTGATCATATAAAAAGTAATATTTACAAAGCACAGAAGAGTTAACCCTTCATCTGGCAGTGCAGGGGTTACAGGTGATGTAGTGAGGGAGGGCAGTGAGGTGTCTGGCAGTGCGGGGGTTACAGGTGATGTAGTGAGGGAGGTCAGTGCTGTGTCTGGCAGTGCGGGGGTTACAGGTGATGTAGTGAGGGAGGACAGTGCGGTGTCTGGCAGTGCAGGGGTTACAGGTGATGTAGTGAGGGAGGGCAGTGCGGTTTCTGGCAGTGCAGGGGTTACAGGTGATGGAGTGAGGGAGGGCAGTGCGGTGTCTGGCAGTGCAGGGGTTACAGGTGATGTAGTGAGGGAGGGCAGTGAGGTGTCTGGCAGTGCGGGGGTTACAGGTGATGTAGTGAGGGAGGTCAGTGCTGTGTCTGGCAGTGCGGGGGTTACAGGTGATGTAGTGAGGGAGGACAGTGCGGTGTCTGGCAGTGCAGGGGTTACAGGTGATGTAGTGAGGGAGGGCAGTGCGGTGTCTGGCAGTGCAGGGGTTACAGGTGATGTAGTGAGGGAGGGCAGTGAGGTGTCTGGCAGTGCAGGGGTTACAGGTGATGTAGTGAGGGAGAGCAGTGCAGTGTCTGGCAGTGCAGGGGTTACAGGTGATGTAGTGAGGGAGGTCAGTGCTGTGTCTGGCAGTGCGGGGGTTACAGGTGATGTAGTGAGGGAGGACAGTGCGGTGTCTGGCAGTGCAGGGGTTACAGGTGATGTAGTGAGGGAGGGCAGTGAGGTGTCTGGCAGTGCGGGGGTTACAGGTGATGTAGTGAGGGAGGACAGTGCGGTGTCTGGCAGTGCAGGGGTTACAGGTGATGTAGTGAGGGAGGGCAGTGCGGTGTCTGGCAGTGCGGGGGTTACAGGTGATGTAGTGAGGGAGGGCAGTGCTGTGTCTGGCAGTGCAGGGGTTACAGGTGATGTAGTGAGGGAGGGCAGTGCTGTGTCTGGCAGTGCAGGGGTTACAGGTGATGTAGTGAGGGAGAGCAGAGCGGTGTCTGGCAGTGCGGGGGTTACAGGTGATGTAGTGAGGGAGAGCAGAGCGGTGTCTGGCAGTGCGGGGGTTACAGGTGATGTAGTGAGGGAGGGCAGTGCGGTGTCTGGCAGTGCGGGGGTTACAGGTGATGTAGTGAGGGAGGACAGTGCGGTGTCTGGCAGTGCGGGGGTTACAGGTGATGTAGTGAGGGAGGGCAGTGCTGTGTCTGGCAGTGCAGGAGTTACAGGTGATGTAGTGAGGGAGGGCAGTGCTGTGTCTGGCAGTGCGGGGGTTACAGGTGATGTTGTGAGGGAGGGCAGAGCGGTGTCTGGCAGTGCAGGGGTTACAGGTGATGTAGTGAGGGAGGGCAGTGCGGTGTCTGGCAGTGCAGGGGTTACAGGTGATGTAGTGAGGGAGGGCAGTGCAGTGTCTGGCAGTGTAGGGGTTACAGGTGATGTAGTGAGGGAGGGCAGTGCGGTGTCTGGCAGTGCAGGGGTTACAGGTGATGTAGTGAGGGAGGGCAGTGCGGTGTCTGGCAGTGCAGGGGTTACAGGTGATGTAGTGAGGGAGAGCAGAGCGGTGTCTGGCAGTGCGGGGGTTACAGGTGATGTTGTGAGGGAGAGCAGAGCGGTGTCTGGCAGTGCGGGGGTTACAGGTGATGTAGTGAGGGAGGGCAGTGCTGTGTCTGGCAGTGCGGTGGTTACAGGTGATGTAGTGAGGGAGGGCAGAGCGGTGTCTGGCAGTGCAGGGGTTACAGGTGATGTAGTGAGGGAGGGCAGTGCTGTGTCTGGCAGTGCAGGGGTTACAGGTGATGTAGTGAGGGAGGGCAGAGCGGTGTCTGGCAGTGCGGGGGTTACAGGTGATGTAGTGAGGGAGGACAATGCGGTGTCTGGCAGTGCGGGGGTTACAGGTGATGTAGTGAGGGAGGGCAGAGCGGTGTCTGGCAGTGCAGGGGTTACAGGTGATGTAGTGAGGGAGGGCAGTGCTGTGTCTGGCAGTGCAGGGGTTACAGGTGATGTAGTGAGGGAGGGCAGAGCGGTGTCTGGCAGTGCGGGGGTTACAGGTGATGTAGTGAGGGAGGACAGTGCGGTGTCTGGCAGTGCAGGGGTTACAGGTGATGTAGTGAGGGAGGGCAGAGCGGTGTCTGGCAGTGCAGGGGTTACAGGTGATGTAGTGAGGGAGGGCAGAGCGGTGTCTGGCAGTGCAGGGGTTACAGGTGATGTAGTGAGGGAGGGCAGTGCTGTGTCTGGCAGTGCAGGGGTTGCAGGTGATGTAGTGAGGGAGGACAGTGCAGTGTCATGCAGTGTAGGGGTTACAGGTGATGTAGTGAGGGAGGGCAGTGCGGTGTCTGGCAGTGCGGGGGTTACAGGTGATGTAGTGAGGGAGGGCAGTGCTGTGTCTGGCAGTGCAGGGGTTACAGGTGATGTAGTGAGGGAGGGCAGTGCGGTGTCTGGCAGTGCAGGGGTTACAGGTGATGTAGTGAGGGAGAGCAGAGCGGTGTCTGGCAGTGCGGGGGTTACAGGTGATGTAGTGAGGGAGAGCAGAGCGGTGTCTGGCAGTGCGGGGGTTACAGGTGATGTAGTGAGGGAGGGCAGAGCGGTGTCTGGCAGTGCAGGGGTTACAGGTGATGTAGTGAGGGAGGGCAGTGCGGTGTCTGGCAGTGCAGGGGTTACAGGTGATGTAGTGAGGGAGGGCAGTGCAGTGTCTGGCAGTGTAGGGGTTACAGGTGATGTAGTGAGGGAGGGCAGTGCGGTGTCTGGCAGTGCAGGGGTTACAGGTGATGTAGTGAGGGAGGGCAGTGCGGTGTCTGGCAGTGCAGGGGTTACAGGTGATGTAGTGAGGGAGAGCAGAGCGGTGTCTGGCAGTGCGGGGGTTACAGGTGATGTAGTGAGGGAGAGCAGAGCGGTGTCTGGCAGTGCAGGGGTTACAGGTGATGTAGTGAGGGAGGGCAGTGCGGTGTCTGGCAGTGCGGGGGTTACAGGTGATGTAGTGAGTGAGGACAGTGCGGTGTCTGGCAGTGCAGGGGTTACAGGTGATGTAGTGAGGGAGGACAGTGCAGTGTCATGCAGTGTAGGGGTTGCAGGTGATGTAGTGAGGGAGGGCAGTGCGGTGTCTGGCAGTGCAGGGGTTACAGGTGATGTAGTGAGGGAGGGCAGTGCTGTGTCTGGCAGTGCAGGGGTTACAGGTGATGTAGTGAGGGAGGGCAGTGGTGTGTCTGGCAGTGCAGGGGTTACAGGTGATGTAGTGAGGGAGGACAGTGCGGTGTCTGGCAGTGCAGGGGTTACAGGTGATGTAGTGAGGGAGGGCAGTGGTGTGTCTGGCAGTGCAGGGGTTACAGGTGATGTAGTGAGGGAGGACAGTGCTGTGTCTGGCAGTGCAGGGGTTACAGGTGATGTAGTGAGGGAGGACAGTGCGGTGTCTGGCAGTGCAGGGGTTACAGGTGATGTAGTGAGGGAGGGCAGTGAGGTGTCTGGCAGTGCGGGGGTTACAGGTGATGTAGTGAGGGAGGACAGTGCGGTGTCTGGCAGTGCGGGGGTTACAGGTGATGTAGTGAGGGAGGGCAGTGCTGTGTCTGGCAGTGCAGGGGTTACAGGTGATGTAGTGAGGGAGGGCAGTGCTGTGTCTGGCAGTGCAGGGGTTACAGGTGATGTAGTGAGGGAGAGCAGAGCGGTGTCTGGCAGTGCGGGGGTTACAGGTGATGTAGTGAGGGAGAGCAGAGCGGTGTCTGGCAGTGCGGGGGTTACAGGTGATGTAGTGAGGGAGGGCAGTGCGGTGTCTGGCAGTGCGGGGGTTACAGGTGATGTAGTGAGGGAGGACAGTGCGGTGTCTGGCAGTGCGGGGGTTACAGGTGATGTAGTGAGGGAGGGCAGTGCTGTGTCTGGCAGTGCAGGAGTTACAGGTGATGTAGTGAGGGAGGGCAGTGCTGTGTCTGGCAGTGCGGGGGTTACAGGTGATGTTGTGAGGGAGGGCAGAGCGGTGTCTGGCAGTGCAGGGGTTACAGGTGATGTAGTGAGGGAGGGCAGTGCGGTGTCTGGCAGTGCAGGGGTTACAGGTGATGTAGTGAGGGAGGGCAGTGCAGTGTCTGGCAGTGTAGGGGTTACAGGTGATGTAGTGAGGGAGGGCAGTGCGGTGTCTGGCAGTGCAGGGGTTACAGGTGATGTAGTGAGGGAGGGCAGTGCGGTGTCTGGCAGTGCAGGGGTTACAGGTGATGTAGTGAGGGAGAGCAGAGCGGTGTCTGGCAGTGCGGGGGTTACAGGTGATGTTGTGAGGGAGAGCAGAGCGGTGTCTGGCAGTGCGGGGGTTACAGGTGATGTAGTGAGGGAGGGCAGTGCTGTGTCTGGCAGTGCGGTGGTTACAGGTGATGTAGTGAGGGAGGGCAGAGCGGTGTCTGGCAGTGCAGGGGTTACAGGTGATGTAGTGAGGGAGGGCAGTGCTGTGTCTGGCAGTGCAGGGGTTACAGGTGATGTAGTGAGGGAGGGCAGAGCGGTGTCTGGCAGTGCGGGGGTTACAGGTGATGTAGTGAGGGAGGACAATGCGGTGTCTGGCAGTGCGGGGGTTACAGGTGATGTAGTGAGGGAGGGCAGAGCGGTGTCTGGCAGTGCAGGGGTTACAGGTGATGTAGTGAGGGAGGGCAGTGCTGTGTCTGGCAGTGCAGGGGTTACAGGTGATGTAGTGAGGGAGGGCAGAGCGGTGTCTGGCAGTGCGGGGGTTACAGGTGATGTAGTGAGGGAGGACAGTGCGGTGTCTGGCAGTGCAGGGGTTACAGGTGATGTAGTGAGGGAGGGCAGAGCGGTGTCTGGCAGTGCAGGGGTTACAGGTGATGTAGTGAGGGAGGGCAGAGCGGTGTCTGGCAGTGCAGGGGTTACAGGTGATGTAGTGAGGGAGGGCAGTGCTGTGTCTGGCAGTGCAGGGGTTGCAGGTGATGTAGTGAGGGAGGACAGTGCAGTGTCATGCAGTGTAGGGGTTACAGGTGATGTAGTGAGGGAGGGCAGTGCGGTGTCTGGCAGTGCGGGGGTTACAGGTGATGTAGTGAGGGAGGGCAGTGCTGTGTCTGGCAGTGCAGGGGTTACAGGTGATGTAGTGAGGGAGGGCAGTGCGGTGTCTGGCAGTGCAGGGGTTACAGGTGATGTAGTGAGGGAGAGCAGAGCGGTGTCTGGCAGTGCGGGGGTTACAGGTGATGTAGTGAGGGAGAGCAGAGCGGTGTCTGGCAGTGCGGGGGTTACAGGTGATGTAGTGAGGGAGGGCAGAGCGGTGTCTGGCAGTGCAGGGGTTACAGGTGATGTAGTGAGGGAGGGCAGTGCGGTGTCTGGCAGTGCAGGGGTTACAGGTGATGTAGTGAGGGAGGGCAGTGCAGTGTCTGGCAGTGTAGGGGTTACAGGTGATGTAGTGAGGGAGGGCAGTGCGGTGTCTGGCAGTGCAGGGGTTACAGGTGATGTAGTGAGGGAGGGCAGTGCGGTGTCTGGCAGTGCAGGGGTTACAGGTGATGTAGTGAGGGAGAGCAGAGCGGTGTCTGGCAGTGCGGGGGTTACAGGTGATGTAGTGAGGGAGAGCAGAGCGGTGTCTGGCAGTGCAGGGGTTACAGGTGATGTAGTGAGGGAGGGCAGAGCGGTGTCTGGCAGTGCGGGGGTTACAGGTGATGTAGTGAGTGAGGACAGTGCGGTGTCTGGCAGTGCAGGGGTTACAGGTGATGTAGTGAGGGAGGACAGTGCAGTGTCATGCAGTGTAGGGGTTGCAGGTGATGTAGTGAGGGAGGGCAGTGCGGTGTCTGGCAGTGCAGGGGTTACAGGTGATGTAGTGAGGGAGGGCAGTGCTGTGTCTGGCAGTGCAGGGGTTACAGGTGATGTAGTGAGGGAGGGCAGTGGTGTGTCTGGCAGTGCAGGGGTTACAGGTGATGTAGTGAGGGAGGACAGTGCGGTGTCTGGCAGTGCAGGGGTTACAGGTGATGTAGTGAGGGAGGGCAGTGGTGTGTCTGGCAGTGCAGGGGTTACAGGTGATGTAGTGAGGGAGGACAGTGCTGTGTCTGGCAGTGCAGGGGTTACAGGTGATGTAGTGAGGGAGGACAGTGCGGTGTCTGGCAGTGCAGGGGTTACAGGTGATGTAGTGAGGGAGGGCAGTGGTGTGTCTGGCAGTGCAGGGGTTACAGGTGATGTAGTGAGGGAAGGCAGTGCTGTGTCTGGCAGTGCAGGGGTTACAGGTGATGTAGTGAGGGAGGGCAGTGCAGTGTCTGGCAGTGCAGGGGTTACAGGTGATGTAGTGAGGGAGGGCAGTGGTGTGTCTGGCAGTGCAGGGGTTACAGGTGATGTAGTGAGGGAGGACAGTGCTGTGTCTGGCAGTGCAGGGGTTACAGGTGATGTAGTGAGGGAGGGCAGTGGTGTGTCTGGCAGTGCAGGGGTTACAGGTGATGTAGTGAGGGAGGACAGTGCTGTGTCTGGCAGTGCAGGGGTTACAGGTGATGTAGTGAGGGAGGGCAGAGCGGTGTCTGGCAGTGCAGGGGTTACAGGTGATGTAGTGAGGGAGGGCAGTGCGGTGTCTGGCAGTGCAGGGGTTACAGGTGATGTAGTGAGGGAGGGCAGTGCGGTGTCTGGCAGTGCGGGGGTTACAGGTGATGTAGTGAGGGAGGACAGTGCTGTGTCTGGCAGTGCAGGGGTTACAGGTGATGTAGTGAGGGAGGGCAGAGCGGTGTCTGGCAGTGCAGGGGTTACAGGTGATGTAGTGAGGGAGGGCAGTGCGGTGTCTGGCAGTGCAGGGGTTGCAGGTGATGTAGTGAGGGAGGGCAGTGCTGTGTCTGGCAGTGCAGGGGTTACAGGTGATGTAGTGAGGGAGGACAGTGCTGTGTCTGGCAGTGCAGGGGTTACAGGTGATGTAGTGAGGGAGGACAGTGCGGTGTCTGGCAGTGCAGGGGTTACAGGTGATGTAGTGAGGGAGGGCAGTGCGGTGTCTGGCAGTGCAGGGGTTACAGGTGATGTAGTGAGGGAGGGCAGTGCGGTGTCTGGCAGTGCGGGGGTTACAGATGGAAGAGTCAGGAAGGGTTGTGTGTTCCAGCCAGCACTGCAGAGAGGAGGTGACAGCACACACAGCAGATGATATAGCTACATTGGATGGTAAGTGCCACGAATACACTGGAAATATTACACCGCGGCATCCTGCTCCTGTATATACTGTACCACCCGGGGGAGAGGATCCAGAGATCAGGTGACCGTACATTATATTCTATTACACCCTATACAGACATAGGACGCTACACCCCCCTATTACACCCTATACAGACATAGGACGCAACACCCCCCTATTACACCCTATACAGACATAGGACGCTACACCCCCCTGTTACCCCCTATACAGACATAGGATGCTACACCCCCCTATTACCCCTATACACACATAGGACGCTACACCCCCTATTACACCCTATACAGACATAGGATGCTACACCCTCTATTACACCCTATACACACATAGGACGCTACACCCCCTATTACACCCTATACACACATAGGACGCTACACCCCCCTATTACACCCTATACACACATAGGACGCTACACCCTCCTATTACCCCCTATACAGACATAGGACGCTACACCCCGCTATTACACCCTATACAGACATAGGACGGTACACCCCCCTATTACACCCTATACAGACATAGGACGCTACACCCCCCTGTTACCCCCTATACAGACATAGGACGCTACACCCTCCTATTACACCCTATACAGACATAGGACGCTACACCCCCCTATTACACCCTATACAGACATAGGACGCTACACCCCCCTGTTACCCCCTATACAGACATAGGACGCTACACCCTCCTATTACACCCTATACAGACATAGGACGCTACACCCCCCTGTTACCCCCTATACAGACATAGGACGCTACACCCTCCTATTACACCCTATACAGACATAGGACGCTACACCCCCCATTACACCCTATACAGACATAGGACGCTACACCCCCTATTACACCCTATACAGACATAGGACGCTACACCCCCCTGTTACCCCCTATACAGACATAGGACGCTACACCCCCCTATTACCCCCTATACAGACATAGGACGCTACACCCTCCTATTACACCCTATACAGACATAGGACGCTACACCCCCCTATTACACCCTATACAGACATAGGCCCTCATTCCGAGTTGATCGGTCGCAAGGCGAATTTAGCAGAGTTACACACGCTAAGCCGCCGCCTACTGGGAGTGAATCTTAGCATCTTAAAATTGCGACCGATGTATTCGCAATATTGCGAGCACAAACTACTTAGCAGTTTTAGAGTAGCTCCAGACTTACTCTGCCTGTGCGATCAGTTCAGTGCTTGTCGTTCCTGGTTTGACGTCACAAACACACCCAGCGTTCGCCCAACCACTCCCCCGTTTCTCCGGCCACTCCTGCGTTTTTTCCGGAAACGGTAGCGTTTTCAGCCACACTCCCATAAAACGCCGTGTTTCCGCCCAGTAACACCCATTTCCTGTCAATCACATTACGTTCGCCGGAGCGATGAGAAAGCCGTGAGTAAAAATACTTTCTTCATAGCAAAGATACTTGGCGCAGTCGCAGTGCGAATATTGCGCATGCGCACTAAGCGGAATTTCACTGCGATGCGATGAAAAATACCGAGCGAACGACTCGGAATGAGGGCCATAGGACGCTACACCCCCTATTACACCCTATACAGACATAGGATGCTACACCCCCGTATTACACCCTATACAGACATAGGACGCTACACCCCCCTGTTACCCCCTATACACACATAGGACGCTACACCCCCCTATTACACCCTATACAGACATAGGACGCTACACCCCGCTATTACACCCTATACAGACATAGGACGCAACACCCCCCTATTACACCCTATACAGACATAGGACACTACACCCCCTATTACACCCTATACAGACATAGGACGCTACACCCCCTATTACACCCTATACAAACATAGGACGCTACACCCCCCTATTACACCCTATACATACATAGGACGCTACACCCCCTATTACACCCTATACACACATAGGACGCTACACCCCCCTATTACACCCTATACAGACATTGGACGCTACACCTCCCTGTTACCCCCTATACAGACATAGGACGCTACACCCCGCTATTACACCCTATACAGACATAGGACGCAACACCCCCCTATTACACCCTATACAGACATAGGACACTACACCCCCTATTACACCCTATACAGACATAGGACGCTACACCCCCCTGTTACCCCCTATACAGACATAGGACGCTACACCCCCCTATTACACCCTATACAGACATAGGACGTTACACCCCCTATTACACCCTATACATAGGACGCTACACCCCCCTATTACACCCTATACAGACATAGGACGCTACACCCCCCTATTACACCCTATACAGACATAGGACGCTACACCCCCCTGTTACCCCCTATACAGACATAGGACGCTACACCCCCCTATTACACCCTATACAGACATAGGACGTTACACCCCCTATTACACCCTATACATAGGACGCTACACCCCCCTATTACACCCTATACAGACATAGGACGCTACACCCCCCTATTACACCCTATACAGACATAGGACGCTACACCCCCCTGTTACCCCCTATACAGACATAGGACGCAACACCCCCCTATTACACCCTATACAGACATAGGACGCTACACCCCCTATTACACCCTATACAGACATAGGACGCTACACCCCCCTGTTACCCCCTATACAGACATAGGACGCTACACCCCCCTATTACACCCTATACAGACATAGGACGCTACACCCCCCTGTTACACCCTATACAGACATAGGACGCTACACCCCCCTGTTACCCCCTATACAGACATAGGACGCTACACCCCCTATTACACCCTATACAGACATAGGACGCTACACCCCCCTATTACACCCTATACAGACATAGGACGCAACACCCCCCTATTACCCCTATACACACATAGGACGCTACACCCCCCTATTACACCCTATACAGACATAGGATGCTACACCCCCCTATTACACCCTATACAGACATAGGACGCTACACCCCCCTGTTACACCCTATACATACATAGGACGCTACACCCCCCTATTACACCCTATACAGACATAGGACGCTACACCCCCCTATTACACCCTATACAGACATAGGACGCTACACCCCCCTGTTACCCCCTATACAGACATAGGACGCTACACCCCCTATTACACCCTATACAGACATAGGACGCTACACCCCCCTGTTACCCCCTATACAGACATAGGACGCTACACCCCGCTATTACACCCTATACAGACATAGGACGCAACACCCCCCTATTACACCCTATACAGACATAGGACGCTACACCCCCTATTACACCCTATACAGACATAGGACGCTACACCCCCCTGTTACCCCCTATACAGACATAGGACGCTACACCCCCCTATTACACCCTATACAGACATAGGACGCTACACCCCCCTGTTACACCCTATACAGACATAGGACGCTACACCCCCCTGTTACCCCCTATACAGACATAGGACGCTACACCCCGCTATTACACCCTATACAGACATAGGACGCAACACCCCCCTATTACACCCTATACAGACGTAGGACGCTACACCCCCCTGTTACCCCCTATACAGACGTAGGACGCTACACTCCCCTATTACACCCTATACAGACATAGGACGCTACACCCCGCTATTACACCCTATACAGACATAGGACGCAACACCCCCCTATTACACCCTATACAGACATAGGACGCTACACCCCCCTTTTACACCCTATACAGACATAGGACGCTACACCCCCCTATTACACCCTATACAGACATAGGACGCTACACCCCCTATTACACCCTATACATACATAGGACGCTACACCCCCCTATTACACCCTTTACAGACATAGGACGCTACACCCCCCTATTACACCCTATACACACATAGGACGCTACACCCCCCTATTACACCCTATACACACATAGGACGCTACATCCCCCTATTACACCCTATACACACATAGGACGCTACACCCCCCTATTACACCCTATACAGACATAGGACGGTACACCCCCCATTACTCCCTATACATAGGACGCTACATCCCGTATTACACCCTCTACAGACATAGGACGGTACACCCCGTATTACACCCTATACAGACATAGGACGCTACACCCCCTATTACACCCTATACAGACATAGGACGCTACACCCCCTATTACACCCTATACAGACATAGGACGCTACACCCCCTATTACACCCTATACAGACATAGGGCGGTACACCCCCTATTACACCCTATACATAGGATGCTACACCCCCCTATTACACCCTATACAGACATAGGACGGTACACCCCGTATTACACCCTATACAGACATAGGACGCTACACCCCCTATTACACCCTATACAGACATAGGACGCTACACCCCCCTATTACACCCTATACAGACATAGGACGCTACACCCCCTATTACACCCTATACAGACATAGGGCGGTACACCCCCTATTACACCCTATACATAGGATGCTACACCCCCCTATTACACCCTATACAGACATAGGGCGGTACACCCCCTATTACTCCCTATACACACATAGGACGCTACATCCCCCTATTACACCCTATACACACATATGACGCTACACCCCCCTATTACACCCTATACAGACATAGGACGCTACACCCCCCATTACTCCCTATACAGACATAGGACGCTACACCCCCTATTACACCCTATACAGACATAGGGGTATATGCAATAGCGGGCGAATCGCGGCATTAGATCCGCCTCTGTATGATTCGCCCGCTATCGCCAGCCGCAGCCCTGTCGCCGGGACCCTGGTTTCACTATATTCAATGTAAAACTGATTCGCCCCTCCCGCAGGCGGATTCCGGCCAATCGGCGAGCAGTGGGCGTAGTGAATTCGCCTTCCTGCCCAATGGCTGGAACGGTAAAATCAGGGAAAAAAATGGCGTGGGGTCCCCCCTCCAAAGCATAACCAGCCTCGGGCTCATCGAGCTGGTCCTGGTTCTAAAAATGCGGGGAAAAAATTGACAGGGGATCCCCCGTATTTTTAAAACCAGCACCGGGCTCTGCGCCTGATGCTGGTGCCAAAAATACGGGGGATAAAACGAGTAGGGGTCCCCCGTATTTTTAACACCAGCATCGGGCTCCACTAGCTGGACAGATAATGCCACAGCCGGGGGTCACTTTTATACAGTGCCCTGCGGCCGTGGCATCAAATATCCAACTAGTCACCCCTGGCCGGGGAACCCTGGGGGAATGGGAACCCCTTCAATCAAGGGGTCCCCCCCCCCCCAGCCACCCAAGGGCCAGGGGTGAAGCCCGAGGCTGTCCCCCCCATCCAATGGGCTGCGGATGGGGGGGCTGATAGCCTTTGTGTAAAAAAAAGATATTGTTTTTTCCATTAGTACTACAAGTCCCAGCAAGCCTCCCCCGCAAGCTGGTACTTGGAGAACCACAAGTACCAGCATGCGGGAGAAAAACGGGCCCGCTGGTACCTGTAGTACTACTGGGAAAAAAATACCCAAATAAAAACAGGACACACACACCTTGATAGTACAACTTTATTTCATACGCCGACACACACATACTTACCTGTGTTGACACGCCGACTGCAACGATCTCCGACGATCCGAGGGTACCTGTCAAAAAAATTATACTCACCTTCCAGCGTCCAGAGGTCCAGAGGTAAATCCACGTACTTTGTTAAAAAAACAAACCGAACACGAGCCATACCGGACTAATGAAAGGGGTCCAATGTTTTCACATCAGACCCCTTCCCACGAATGCAGGGACATCACGTGACTCCTGTCACTGATGTCCCTTCAGCCAATCAGGAAGCGCTACTGCCGTGGCGCTCATCTGATTGGCTGGACGCCGTCTGTACTCTGACAGCGCCTCGCACAGCTCCCTCCATTACTTTCAATGGTGGGAACTTAGCGGCTAGCGGTGGGGTCACCCGCCGGTCACCGCTGACCGGCGGGTGACCTCACCGCTAGCCGCTAAGTTCCCACCATTGAATATAATGGAGGGAGCTGTGCGATGCGCTGTCACAGCGATCAGCCAATCAGGTGAGCGCAACGAATTTGCGCTTCCTGATTGGCTTAGAGACCTGTCAGTGACAACTGTCACTGACAGATCTTAATCGTGGAAAGGTGTCCCATGTGTCAGCATGGGACACCTTTCAGTCCGTTATGGAGCGGGTAAATGCGGTTTGTTTTTTTGCCAAGTACGTGGATTTATCTCTGGAGCCTGTTGAGGTGAGTATATTGATCTTTTATTTTCAGGTACCCCGGGATTCTACATGGAGAAGAGGACCGATGTCGGCGTGTGAACATAGGTAAGTATGTGTGTGTCGGCAGTGTGTAATAAAGTTTTACTGTCGACGGTGTCTGTGTCCTGTTTTTATTTGGGTATTTTTTTTTCAGTAGTACTACAGGTACCAGCGGGCCCGTTTTTCTCCCGCATGCTGGTACTTGTGGTTCTCCAAGTACCAGCTTGCGGGGGAGGCTTGCTGGGACTTGTAGTACTAATGGAAAAAACAATATCTTTTTTTTTTACACAAAGGCTATCAGCCCTCCCATCCGCAGCCCATTGGATGGGGGGGGACAGCCTCGGGCTTCACCCCTGGCCCTTGGGTGGCTGGGGGGGGGGGGACCCCTTGATTGAAGGGGTCCCCATTCCCCCAGGGTACCCCGGCCAGGGGTGACTAGTTGGATATTTGATGCCACGGCCGCAGGGCACTGTATAAAAGTGACCCCCGGCTGTGGCATTATCTGTCCAGCTAGTGGAGCCCGATGCTGGTGTTAAAAATACGGGGGACCCCTACTCGTTTTGTCCCCCGTATTTTTGGCACCAGCATCAGGCGCAGAGCCCGGTGCTGGTTTTAAAAATACGGGGGATCCCCTGTCAATTTTTCCCCCGCATTTTTAGAACCAGGACCAGCTCAATGAGCCCGAGGCTGGTTATGCTTTGGAGGGGGGACCCCACGCCATTTTTTTTTCTAATTTTACGTTCCAGCAATAAAAAAATAAAAATAAAAAAAAAATTATTTTAAAAAATATATAAATAATATTTGTGCCTCCCCAAAAAAAAAAAAAAGTACCTAATCCCTTCTAATATAAATAGATCTACTATTCCCAAAAAAAAAAAACACCAAAAAAACCATGTTTAAAATTTTTTTATTTGTTTTCACCCTCCAAAGTGTGGCGGAGTGAAAATCGCGAATTTGCTGTCTAAAAGCACTGCAGGCGAATTTCCAAACTTGAATTGAATATGCTGGAGGCGAATTGCAGCATCTGTACCATTGCAGAAAAGGCGAATTCGAAAAAAGGCGAATTGAGAAAAGGCGAATTTTGACGGGCCGTTTTTTTGCGAAAAATGACTGCACTGCATAGGCGAATTGATTTTTGGAGGCGAAAACGGCCCGGAATTCGCCTTTTTTGCCAATTCGCCCGCTATTGCATATACCCCATAGGGCGGTACACCCCCTATTACTCCCTATACACACATAGGACGCTACATCCCCCTATTACACCCTATACACACATAGGACGCTACACCCCCCTATTACACCCTATACAGACATAGGACGGTACACCCCCCATTACTCCCTATACATAGGACGCTACATCCCGTATTACACCCTCTACAGACATAGGACGGTACACCCCGTATTACACCCTATACAGACATAGGACGCTACACCCCCTATTACACCCTATACAGACATAGGACGCTACACCCCCTATTACACCCTATACAGACATAGGGCGGTACACCCCCTATTACACCCTATACATAGGACGCTACACCCCCCTATTACACCCTATACAGACATAGGGCGGTACACCCCCTATTACTCCCTATACAGACATAGGACGCTACACCCCCCTATTACACCCTATACACACATATGACGCTACACCCCCCTATTACACCCTATACAGACATAGGACGCTACACCCCCCATTACACCCTATACAGACATAGGACGCTACACCCCCTATTACACCCTATACAGACATAGGGCGGTACACCCCCTATTACTCCCTATACAGACATAGGACGCTACACCCCGTTTTACACCCTATACAGACATAGGACGCTACACCCCCCTATTACACCCTATACAGACATAGGACACTACACTACCCTATTACACCCTATACAGACATAGGACGCTACACCCCCTATTACACCCTATAGAGACATAGGGTGGTACACCCCCTATTACACCCTATACAGACATAGGACGCTACACCCCCTATTACACCCTATACATAGGACGCTACACCCCCTATTACACCCTATACAGACATAGGATGCTACACCCACTATTACACCCTATACATAGGACGCTACACCCCCTAACCCTACCCCCGCAGCCTAAACTACCCCCCCCCCCCCACCCACAGCTTACCTGTCAGATGGGTCGGCAGATTCTCCTTTGGGATTCCGGGGCTGTGCTTGTGACCTTATCCAGGATGCCAGTGTCGGCATTCTGAGTAGTATAGGGATTCTGGTGTCAGTATTTTTACTGCCGGGATTCCCCCCTTCTCTGGCGTGGCATCAATTTTCCCAGTTTGCATGCAGTGCTACCAAGAGACAGAGCGCGCCTTAGTTCTAGGGACGTAGTGCGGCCCCTTCACGTTCCCTCTGTAAATAATGCGTTCATCCACATTTCAGGGTTTGCTTGGCTGCGCCATTTTGCACATATAATTATTACTCTCTAACATACAGAATTGTGACACTTGAGCCAGCTGAAGGGGATGTGCGCTCTTGGCGTAACCCATTTTCATCACCCTGCGGGCATGACCCCTCTCTCCCCACACTGTGAACAGATGCTGCAGAGCAGTGGTGAGAGTGTGCGGTGTATGTGTGTGTATGTATGTATGTATGTATGTATGCGCTGTGTATGTATGTGCTGTGTGTGTGTGTGTGTGCGGTGTATGTATGTATGTATGTATGTGTGTGAATCTGTATGTGCATGTCTTTATGTATTGTGACAGGAATCACATAGACGGAGTATAATCCAACACACTTTATTTCCACCTCAGGCAGGATACAGCTTCGCATGCACATTTTGCAGGTCAGGTTTTACAGGCAGTTAGTAAGACAGCAGTATAACATTCCTGAACAAAACACATTTTTAAAGACAGCAGACAAGGTGAAGTGATTAGCCCAGTCATGGCTTACTACAGACTCAGCTAAAACTTGGACTGGATTCCATCAGACCGGTTGCTGCTGTTCTGATCCTGCAAAAGCCTTCCGTTCCACAGTAACCTTATGTGGAATCATGCTGTCCCTGCCACACTCATCCCCCTTAGCTTCAACCACTCTGGCATACCTCCCAACTTTTGTATTTGCAGAAAAGGTACCTGCCGCACTGGAGGTGCGATTGCAGTCAAAAAGGGGGTGGGGCCTCAGGAAAATGGGCGGGCTTTGGGAGAAGGGTCTGGGCCTCATCACATGACCCCCTATTTTTGTTATTTTAGGGTCGTGCCCAGCGCTCTCCCTGCTCACTTCCCCACTTGGTTTAGATGCCGCACGGCATCTATTCAGTGATCACTGGCTCTTCCAACTGCTCTCCCCCGCCCGTGGGACACTGCGACCTGCGGGTGGGACAGCGGGACTGTCTGGTGAAGCTATGAATACATCCTGCAAGTTCTCTGCCTCGCCCATACCTATTTCTGCCATCTGTCTGGGAACACGCCCCCTTCCCCCCATACAGATCCCCTTCTCCACCCTCTTCCTCCTCAACTAGCTTCACCACAGGGTTACTAGGAGAATCAGGACCAAAAAACTGTCTAGAAAGGGCATCTGCATTGAGAAACCAGTAAGTCACACGAGCATTCACCTCCTTGTGTGTGTGCATCCAGTGTAAGGGGACATGGTCTGGGAGGAGCCGGAATTGTCACCCCCCAACAAGTAGTATCTCATTGACTCTACTGCCCATGTAATCGCCAAGCACTCCTGCTCCACAGTGGAGTACTTGTGTTCTCTGTGCAGCAATTTCTGGTAGAGGTAGAGGATGGGTTTCTCTCCTCTTCTACCTCTTGGTAAAGGACTTCTCCTAACCCTGTCCCAGAGGCATCAGTCTGCAACACAAACTGCTTTCTGAAATCAGGATCTTGCAATACAGGATCTGTACATAACGCCTGCCTTATATACTGCCAACAGTCTCTGCTGGCCTAGACCATACTATCTTCTCTGGGGACTGTTTCCTCATACAATCAGTTAAGGGCGCCACCCTGGTGGCAAAATCGCATAAGAACCTATGATTATAGCCCGCCAGACCAAGGAACTGTCACGTCTTGTGACTCAGGCTTACCTGCGGATGGCTTCAGGATTTATGGACACCAGAACTGGAATGAAATGAGGAGGCAGAATATAACTCTTTCGCTGAATGGGTGATGGCAGTGAAAACTACCTTGTAATGATTAATCTCTAGGAATCTCTGGTAAGGTATTGCGGTAGGTGATACTAGTGATGCTGGATCACTTGTGAGACTTGTAGAACCGGACTGGAACTGGTGAGGCTTGTAGAACTGAACTGGAACCGGTTAGGCTTGTAGAACTGAACTGGAACCGGTAAGGCTTGTTCAACCGGACTGGAACCGGTGAGGCTTGTAAAACTGGACTGGAACCGGTGAGGCTTGTGAAACCGGACTGGAACCGGTGAGGCTTGTAGAACCGGACTGGAACCGGTGAGGCTTGTAGAACCGGACTGGAACCGGTGAGGCTTGTAGAACATCACTGGAACCAGTGAGGCTTTTAAAACCGGACTGGAACCGGGGAGGCTTGAAGAACTGGACTGGAACCAGTGAAGCTTGTAGAACTGGACTGGAACTAATGAGGCTTGGAGAACTGGACTGGAACCGATAAGGCTAGAAGAACAGAAATGGAACCGTGAGGCTTGTAAAACCGGACTGGAACCAGTAAGACTTGTAGAACCACAATGGATCTGGTAAGGCTTGTAGAACTGGACTGGAACGGTTGAGAGTCTGGCGCATAGATGGTGAATGCAGTAACTCAGGAAGTAGGACTTCTGTTGTCACAGTAGAGCTGTGACTGAGTTGCTCAGGCCCAGAATATTGCTGCAATCTGGAGTCTGTGCAATCAGCCTGGGAAGGTGCTGCAGTTTGGAAACTATTATGCACAGCAGATACTGGAGTCACAGGACCTAATACAGGGTTTCTCGCAAAAGCAAATTCTCTCTCTAATGGTCAAAACCATGTGCACTGCAGGTGGGGCAGATGTAACATGTGCAGAGAGAGTTAGATTTACTTTAGAGTACTTTATACTGGAACAAACCCTCTGGGGTAGAGAAGGTAGTCTTTGCTTTGGCAGCTTCCATCAGAGTAATTTGCCAGTACCTCTTTGTTAAATCTAGCATGGTAAGATACTGGCTTTTTGCAAAATTTTCTACCAGTGCATTAACCCAGGGCGTAGGATAGGAATGGTTACACTCTGTAGCCACAGCTGCTTTCTGTCTTCTCGACGTCTAGATTTTGTTTATGGATCCCTTGTTTTGAAAAACCTGGATTTTTGACCCCTCTTCATGGGGGGGGGGGGGGGGGGGTCGGGGGGTGTTGTACTGTTATGAGCCACGGCAGTGGCTCATTCCTGTTTGCATTTTGCTCATGTATTTTATGTTATATTTCTGTTTGCATGCCAGGACTTCTCATGTGCTTGTTTAGAGTACTGTTGTTGGCTGCCTGTGGTGAGTCTGTGTAATTGCAGCCTGTTTCCTATGTGTTCAGTCTCACCTGCCAGTAATTAGGCCATTACCTTGTGCCTGGCTTCCAGCTATCCTGATTGGGGCGTGCTTCCTTTATAACTCAGCTGGCCCTGCATCCAGTGCTGGTGATAGAAGTAGATTATTGTACCTGTATGTTCCTGGTTAGCTTCCTGCAAACCTGTTCCTGGTCCCTGTCAGCTTGTTGGAGATCCTGCCTGTGTTGTGCTGTGACCTGGAGACTTTGCCTGATCGATTCTTGACCAGATCTTGCCAGCCGGTGTTCAGGTTTTTGTGGAGTATCCACGCTAGCAGTTCTTTGTTTATATTTATATCTGTAACATCTCTGAGCATTGTTGCTCTCACTGTTTATTTGTTTATAACATCTAAAACCATTGTTGGTCTCATTATCACTTGTGTATTGGTGTTACAGGGTTAGTTAGGTTCCCCCTTACTCACTCGCAGTCTCAGGTGGTGCCTTGTCACTTAGTAAGACCGGGGGGCATCGGAGTTTGGGCGGACCTAATTCGCCCATTCAAACGTGGCTGCCGTGGGCACAAGAACTTTAGCACCGCAGGCACCATCCGACTACTAAGAGGGGTAACGGAGTCAGGGGTAGAGCACGAGTTGCTGCCAACCTCAAACCTAGCTGCAGCTTTACCGGTGAGTATTAGAACTTCCCAGTGGTTGCATACTCCCCTGAGTTCCAGGTACTCTAATTCCTAACACAAACCTTATTTAACTTTATTAAGTCATTACAGAATCTTAAAGTTCCCGAAGGTTTAGGCACTAAAACAATGGGATTATTCCATTTACTGTTTGATTACTCTATGACCCGTAAGTGTAGCTTCTCTTCCACTTCCCGAGTTACTGCTGCCTGTTTGGTCTCAGGTATATGATATGGCCTTTGTTTTATCACCACTCCAGGTGGAATAACAATATCATACTGTATGATTTGGGTTTTCCCCGGGAGAGCAGGTAACACATCCCGGTACTGTGATACTAAGTTTACCACTTCTTTTTTTCTGGCCAGGACTTCAATTCTGAGGTTTTCAGGGCCACTAAAGAGGGCTGACTGCCACTTTCTTTCCGAGGCTTCAACAAATGGACATGGTAGACTTGTACCTCTTTCCTTCTACCACCTGCCGTACATTATAGTTCACTGGTCCCACTGCCTCTGTGATCTCATAAGGGCCTCGTCACTGGGCATACAGGTTCCTTTCAGTAGTAGGCACAAGTACCAGTACCTTGTCATCCTGATTAAAGGTCCGGTTGGCAGCGGTATTGTTATAATGGTGTTTTTGAGCCCTTTCCATATGTCCGGTCAGAAGTGGCGTAATTTACCTTAGACGGCCATAAAATTGGGACACAAACTGAATGATTTTAGGGTCTTGGGACAATTGCTGCTTCCACCCTTCTTTTAACAGATCTAGTAATCCTATGGGCTGTCTACCATAGAGGAGCTTGAAGGGGCTAAACCCCGTAGAGGCTTGGGGTACCTCTCAAACCGCAAATATTAGATAAGGTAAGAGTATGTCCCAATCCCGCTTCTCCTGTGACACCGCCCTTTTTATCATCTGCTTAAGGGTTTGATTACAGCATTCGACCAAGCCGCCTGTCTGCGGGTGGTAAACCGACGCTGTAATTCTATCTACCTTTAATAGATGACACAGGTCTTTCGTTAACTTAGACACAAAAGGGGGACCTTGGTCTGTCAGGACCTCTTTTGGTATTCCCAGATGGGTATACAACATCAACAATTCCCGGGCAGTAATGCCAGACTTCATGTTCTATAGTGGAATGACCCCGGGTACTTGTGGCATAGTCCACCAACACCAATATGTACTGATGCCCACAAGCAGATTTTTCCACTGGCCCTATCAGATCCATACCAATTCACTCAAAAGGCGTGGAAATGATAGGCAGGCGAACCAAGGGCGCCCTATGTTCTTGCTGGGGTGCAGTCTTTTGGTACACTGGGCTTTCCTGACAATATTTTTTACTGCAGCATGAATGCCTGGCCAGGAGAACCATAGCTGGATATGCTGAAGAGTCTTCTCCTCCCCTAGATGGCCACCCCATAAATGTGTGTGAGCCGCCCTCAATACCAGCTGCTCGTGTTTCCAGGGAACCAACAACTGGTCTACCCTGCAAATAGGTTACAAGGTATAACAAATCGTTTTTCACCATAAAGTAAGGTGGTAAAGCAGAGTTTCTCACCATTTACCACTACCACATTTTCAAAAGCATTGGACAAGTTGCCATCGTTGTGTTGTTCTCACCCAAAGTCCTGGAAAGACACTCTTTCACGAATGGGGGACCAATGTGTCTCAGTCTCACTTTGCCCCTGCTGCTCACTGGCAGAAGAGGGCTTTACAGTCATACAACCTTGTCCTCCAGTAAACCTGGTCCCTGGGACAGCTCAGCCTCCCTCTGTCAGTTCCATGCCAGGTAACCACCACCTGTAACAGCAGGAAGTCCCGGCACAGGAGCAGTGGGTATGGAGGCTTGGATGCTACTGCAGCTACCATTTTTCTGGGCGTCCTGTAGTCACCACCAGCATGTGCACTTGTGGGCACTTCTTCTATATCCCCATGTATACACCAGTGACGTGCGGTGAGGTCTGTGGCTGGGGAGGCACTGGGTGAATCACTAGCAGCGACCCCCCCCCCCCCCCTTTGTTTAATATAAAAAAAAATGGGGCTCCCCACATTTAAGAAAAACCAGCACCAGGCTGAAGCAGCCAGGGGGGATAATGCCATAGCAGGGGAGACACTCGGTGTGGGGTCCCCCTGCCATAGCATTAAACACCCCCAACCCAAACTAGTCAGCCCACTGCTGAAATTACTCGGAAAGTGGGGACCCCAGAAAAATTGAATGGAGTCCCCCCTCCCGAGCAACAACCAGCACTGGGCTGAAAGCCCTGTCTTATGCCCCGCACCCCTGGTGGCAGTGGGTGCAGGGTTCATGCCATGCTAATATTGTTCTTTACAGGAGGCCCACAGGTCCCAGCAAGCCTGCCCCAGCATGCCAGCACTTGGAGAACCACAAGTGCCAGCAGCCCGGACATAAAGTGCCTGCTGGCACCTGTAGTCCTCCTGTAAAGAAAATATTAAAATAAACACACAACACATTAAAAAAAAAAAAAGTTTATTGTACAGGTTCTTCACCTGGGGGGCAGAGGCCTTTGGGCAGCTCTTTTGCATGGCCACCGCCCATCCAGGACTTCCACGGCGTCTTCTTGCTTCACCTGGTGGGCGGCGGCTGTTAAGCTCTTTTGCATGGCCGCCGCCCATCCAGGACTTCCACGGCGTCTTCTTGCTTCAGGAGTTCTTCTCTGCTCCTCCTCCGCCGTCAGACTGACAACCGCTCCCTCGCGCTGACTTTTAAGTCAGCCAGAGGGGGCGGAAAGATGACACGGCAAGCTGCCATTTTTGAAATTGGAAGCTGCTCTCCACTGCCGAACTCTGCAGAGTGGCTGGCAGGGGCTGGATCCTCTCGGATCCAGGTCTGCCGCCAGCCACCCTTTCCCCGCCGGGTCCCACCGCCACGATGCCTGCCGCGTCGCTCCGCCGCATGTGCCCGCTGGCCAACGGATGCGGTGGATCCACTGGGCCAATCACATCTGGGGGACTGACAGGGGCGTGCAGTGCATGCATGTGGGCTGAATGCACGCCCCTGTCATTGAGGCACCAGTATAGGTGCCGCTTCACCATACATTTTCAATGGGCTCTCACAGCCCATTGCTTCGCCCTGCCCGCCCCCCGCTGCCCGGACTTTAATGTCCCGATGCCTCCCACCCTAAGATGTAGCCACATACACATGATTAAATGATTAGAATAATAAAATAAGATCTTTATCACAGAATATGTGCTATAAATGTCTTCTTTGTATTACTTCAATCATTATGACAGGGGAGGCACTGACCCCCTCCGCCTCCCCTGACTGCACGTCCCTACTGGGGTTGAAACCTAGTCAGACCCGGGAGGAACCAGGTTAGCTGAACTAAAATGCATTCAAAAGTGCAGAAAAGAGGGCGTGGTCTGGCTGCTGAGCGGGATAGACACATGGAGAGCGGGATAGACACATGGAGAGCGGGATAGACACATGGAGAGCGGGATAGACACATGGAGAGAGATACTTTTTTAAATCTATTTTAAGCCTGAAATACCTTCCTGAGATCGTCTGCAGTGGAACCACTTAACCATCCCTGAGCCTCTGGTTCCCTGTGCACCCACCTGTGAGCACCCGGGCCCTCTCTGCGCACTCCCGGACCTCTGGCCCAGCAGAGATGTGGAAGCCGCGGCCTCTCGTTCCACAGCTTACGGAGCAAGTGCTACACAGTGGCGCACTTCTCAGCGCCTTTAAAGTGCAGCCGGAGTTCCCGCTGCTGATATACAACAGGTACCTGGATAGTTTGGCACTTGGGAACCTCCAGGGCTCTATTTAGACCCGCTGGTGAGGAGCAGAACTTGGAGATCTCCGGAAACACTGGTTGGAGTTTTATCCCCTATGTGGGCATACCATCCTATTGTTTGCTCTGCAGGTTTACTTTCCATGTACCCCATTGTGCCTACTATTACATTTATCTCAGCTGCTGAGGGGGCGTGACCTGGCTGGAAACTGAGCAGCAGCACATCACCCCAGCTCCGGTGGCCCAGGCACTTTTGGTGCAGTAAACAGAAGGGTCCCCTTCCTCAGTTATCGCCAGTCAACCTACGATACCTTGCTGACCCCCATGGAACCCGGTACCTGCTGTTTGGTGCTCTGGACAGCACCTTTCTCTAACAGGGCCTTCTCCTCCTGTGGAACTGCGGCCCCAATTTGTGGCCAAACCCGCCCATGTTAGGAACTGCGGTGAGATGCCTGGGTGCCCTCAGAGACGCTCCATGGCCGTCCGGAGTAGCGTTCTCTTTCTCAAACCACCCTGCACCCTGATCCTGATACGCAGGCCGGTGGAGCCGTAGGTGCCTCTGGCCGCCATCTTGAAAAATGGGAAGGGGTGCTGCAGCAGCTTCCCCTGCCTTCCAGGTGATCCAGGGCATAAGGCATACAGGTGAGGCAAAGCTGCTGTGGGGGAGATGGGTCCTGACTCTGGAACCACATACTCCACCCCACGGCTTCTCTCAGCTCTGAACTGTAATACTTACCTCTGCGACACCCTGACCAATATTAGCCCGGGGACAAAGGGAGCCGCTACGAGCTGGGAATTGAGTGATGTCTCCACCATAATTATGCTATTTCCCGCCCTCACTCCTATATGCTGTGACTTTTATTCATACACAAGGAAACTATGCATATATTCATTTTTCTCTCACATTGCCTCTTTAGTATATGTGACTTTATGGTAGCCGGTTCCATCTGTCGAGGTTATGCCGCCTAGATGCCCGAAAGATCAGACATCTGTTCCTCCAGTAAACTTTTTTTTAAACACTCTCCTCCTGCTCAGAACTTGAAGAGCTCAGGAATGTCAGACACACGGTCTAAATTCTCACAAGACCCAAATATATCAACAGGCCAACTCTCCTCAGGCCCCACAAAAGCACCTGATATGGTCGACAATGCTCCACTCACTGTGGGCATGATGAAACTAATTTTGGCCACTTTTAAGCTTTGCAGAATTGTCAACAAACAATTAATGCCCTGGGTCACCGGGTGGACCATCTTGACTATAAGCTGGAGAAAGTTGTGAAATCCCATAATGATCTGATTTCCCATTACGAAGACTTGCAGACCCTAGTTGCAGATCTGCACAGGAAGACTAGTGACTTGGAGGACAGGTCGCTATGTAATAACGTTAAGAAGACTAGTGACCTGGAGAACAAGTCGCTACGTAATAACATTAAGAAGACTAGTGACTTGGAGGACAGGTCGCAACGTAGTAACGTTTTTTGGTATGGGGCACCTTTCCCTTTGCGCTCAAACTTTCAAGTGAAAGAAGAAAAAGAAGTCAACTTAACTTAAAAGGGTGGATCCTCTTTTTCTGTTGTATAAATCTCCACAACTGGATACCTTTGCATGTATTATATGCAAAGAACTTCCAAAGTGCATATATATGGGAAAGAGAAAAGAACCATCTAGTGCAATATGTTTGTCACAGTATACGTCATATGCATGAACACTGTTTCTCACCCAATAAAATTCAATGGATATATTAAAAATGAATTGCATTTAATAACAAGATTTAAAATAAGAATGTTCCATTCTTTCCGCAAATGTATAATTAGCAAATGGTGTTACAATCCAGGATTTTATGAAGGTGGCTTCCTACCAGAAATCAGACAATAGAAGTGCTCTTAAAGAAAGCTGTGTAGATGTTCCAAGTCCCCGGGGAAGAGTCAGCTCCTGTAATGGGCACCCCGTCTTTGTCCACGTCTGGTCAGTCTGCCGTTGTTGTTTCCTTCTCTTAGCCAACGCGTTTCAATCAGTTCACTGATCTTTGTCAAGGCATGTCCTGTTCCTCCTCTTCTGGGATCTTTATACCCCTCCATGTTTAGAAGACTAGTGACCTGGAGGACAGGACACGAAGTAATAACGTTAAGACTAGTGACCTGGAGGACAGGTGGCCACGTAATAACGTTAAGAAGACTAGTGACCTGGAGGCCGGGTGGCCACGTAATAACGTTAAGAAGACTAGTGACCTGGAGGACAGGTCACGGCATAATAACGTTAAGAATCGGGGCATTCCAGAATCCGTTTCTAATGCTAACCTTACACAATTGCTGATGGATATATTCCTGAAACTTCTCCCTACTGTTTCCATTATTGACTTCCTCGAGAGACCGTATTTACCGCCTTCCGAAGGCAAAGAATGACCCAAAAGACGTGCCAAGGGATAGCCTGATACGGTTACATTTTTGTCATATCAAGGAACAAATCCTTCGGGCGGCCATGCACTCAGACAACCTCAACCCAAATACTGGGAGACCTCCAAGTGTTTGGGACCTTTCAGCGGCTACATTGGCCCTTCGAAAGTCCTTTTATCCGGTCACTAAGGCACTACGTAAAGCTGATATTCCCTACCATTGGGATTTTCCTACAAAGCTACTCATCAGACAGAATGGCTGTACCACCGTGATCACGACGCCTGAAGCTGGCACTCCACTTCTGGTCTCATGGACTATGGAGAACATTTCAGTAACAGTGCCTCAAAGCCTTAATCTGGCTCAGTACTGGGCTGTAGCTGGTAGCTCCACCTGAAGATACTCGCACCAAGCAGGTCGTATGTGCTTGCCAGTGAAACTATTATTAATACAATGTTTCGATTATAGTTTCTCTTATTATACTGTATAACTATGTTTTGTTTTTTCCATGGGTTTCTGGATATAGGATTGTTTATGTTGATATTTCTATTGGACCAGATTGTTGTTTTTTTGGGTCCTTTTTTTCCCCTACTACTACCCATACTAGGGATTATATTATTGTGATGGAGTGATAACAGTTTCTAGGTCATTGGGGGTCATTCTGAGTTGATCGCTCGCTAGCTATTTTTTGCAGCGCTGCGATCAGATAATCGCCGCCTATGGGGGAGTGTATTTTAGCTGTGCAACTGTGCGAACGCTTGTGCAGCCGGGTGGTACAAAAACATTCTGTGCAGTTTCTGAGTAGCTCTGACCCTACTCAGCCGCTGCGATCACTTCAGCCTGTCAGGTCCCGGAATTGACGTCAGACACCCGCCCTGCAAACGCCTGGACACACCTGCGTTTTCCTCCACTCCCAGAAAACGGTCAGTTGCCACCCCGGAACGCCTTCCTGCTGTCAGTCACCTTGCGATAGCCGCTGCGAACGAAATGTTCGTTAGAACAATCGCTGCCTGGCATTCCCCGTCGCCGGGCAGCAACGCACCTGCGCATTTCGGCCACAGCGCATGTGCATTCCAGACTTGATCGCTTGGCTGCGACAAACTGCAGTGTGCGATCGGGTCGGAATGACCTCCTTTTTCCCTTTATAACTCATATCTGCTTGTTATGGCCCATCTTATCCAGTACTAACCGTTATTACTCTCCCTGTTGTAGATGTCATAGTTGCTTAGGCTATAACTATTGTGGTGGACACATGCTCGGATCTTTTCACAGAGGTTTATTGCCCGCTGGGATCATAGATCTGAAGGTTACATGCCTGCCCCAGGGTAAACTATTAGACAGATGTTCCCGGTTTTCATAGTCCCCGTTCTTCACATCCCTTATATATTGTGATCGGTTGTCACTGTGATCACTGGTCAGAGACAACTCATTTACGTTGTCATGTTTGTGATTATATATATTTTCTATATGTCCACATTTCGGCACATTTTTGTTCTATATAGAAGTGAGGGGGGGGCGTCATCCTCCGCCTTGTCCCCCATGTGTTGCCTCTATTGGCAGCCCCTCGTGGCACCCCTGCAGTGCCCTTTTTGTGTTTGGCTTTGTTTAATTTTTCCCTGTTTCCTTTTATTTGCGATCTTCTGAATGTTATTTTGAATTTTTTTATTATTAACCTGGTACACCCTTCTATATATTCATGTAACCGTATCGTACAATGGTATCCGTTCTATTTCATCTTTTTTATTATGTATAATGGTTAATGTTCTGTCACAAAATGTTAAGAGCTTGAATTCGCCCATTAAATGAAAATTGGCCTTGAATCATTTCCAAAAATGTAAGGCCCACGTGGTTGCTCTGCAGGAAACCCATTTTAAATGTTCATTGCCACCAACCTTCACAAACAATAAGTTCCTACATGGCTAATGGCCCTAGCGAAAAAGCGTGGGTGGCCATCCTAATGTACAACTCCTGCAACTTCACTTTAGATTAACAGGTCTCTGATCAGGAAGGCAGATACCTGATTTTGGTGGTTAGAGGATGAACCAGTCACCTTAGCAACTATGTATGAGCCCAACACTAAACCAATGCCTTCTGCAAGAAAGTTTATTAGAGTTCTTCAATCGTATAGATCAGGGTCATTGTTGATATTGGGAGATATCAACATGGTACCCAATCCATGTATAGATCACTCCTCAGTTCATTGTATCTCCCGAGTGCTTCCAACTTGTGACCACTCCCACATCTTTAGGCATATTCTACATGAATATGAACTCTATGATATCTGGAGAGCCAAGAATCCGGCTGGTAGAGATTGTACCTTTTTCTCCCTAGTTTATAGCTCCCACTCGAGAATAGATTTAGCCGTATCTGATAAATGGACGCTTCAACAGATGACAAAAGCCTCTATCTGGCCAGTGTTGTGGTATGATCATTCGGCACTCTCCCTACGATGGGACTTAACCCTAGTCAAAACCCCTCCTAGCCCTTGGTGCCTTGGCGAGTGTAAAGATATAGGCAGGGGCTAATATTGTATTTGTGGTGTTTCAATCTTTATAGCGTTTAATGTACTTTTTATTCCTTCTGTTCCCATGTCTCTCTGGCTTGTGTCCCTATTACCCCATGTGTGTGTTCATCCATTAGCCTATATATTCTGTACTATAATCTTACCCAGGTAAATACAGGTGTGCTGTGACCTGGTGCATAGTGCTGTCATGTTATGTTATTGTAGGAGGATGCCAGTCTGTGTATGAGGTATTACTCAGGTAAATACAGGTGGGCTGTGACCTGGCACATAGTGCTGCCATGTTATGTTATTGTAGGAGAATGCCAGTCTGGTAGGAGGTTATTACAGGTTATCATTGCTATGTCTATTGAGTCCATCTATGATCCTCATATGGTCACACAGGAAATACATTTGAGGACCAGGTAATGTCTCTTTGAAGCTTCTCCTCCACAGGGGACAATCAGGACTTAATCCAATTTCCCGGTCATTGTTCCTTCTGTTTACTGTCCTCTGTTCCATCCTGGTCTCTCACAGACAACTCGGAGCCTGACCCAGCATGTGGTCAGCAGGAGAAGGCCAGCTGTGGGAGGGAGTAGGGAAATAACTGAGGTGGGGTCCCACCAATCAGGAACCTGCGTCTCCTCCCCAGGTGAGCGCTGCATGATGGGCATTTGGAAGGTTTTAAAAGAGGTTGCGCAGGTCAGCTCCGGATGTTAGTCGCAGGACTCTGGCTAAGGGGTGATTCTCTGCCAGGGTACCTTGTGGAACGCATCAACAGTGCTGTGTGGAGTTATATGTACTTACTACTGCATGGACTAATCTGCTATCACTGCTGTGTGGACTCAGTGATAGTTCTGCTGTATGGACTTGTTTATCTGGAACTTTTGCACGGAATTGCTGTGGACCTAAATCCTCTACTGGGACTTACTATCTGGACTGCTACCTGTATACTGTCTGTGGACTATATTTACTTCTGTTTCCTGTGAATTATCTATTCCTGTGTGCGGTGAGAAATAAACCATCACTTTAGTTTCATCGGCTCTGTGTCTGAGTGATTAGAAGAACCCCGTATCTTCACATTTGGCGGCAGCGGTGGGATCATTCAGACACCAAACAACGACCGCAGGAAGCGTGAAGGCCCAGCAGAGAACAGAGGATCAGGCCATATGTAATGCAAGAGGATCTGCAGTGAGGTGGTAACTGTTAGGGTCTCCTGCCCTGTGCTGCCACGTCGTCATGGCAACCGGGAGACAAGTGCTAGTGGAGTAACCTGAGCGCAGCTGATACTCCGGTTCGGGTCTTTTGCTGTGCAGTGGTTATAGGCTCTGTGCACGGCAGGGGATCCGGTGCTGGTTTTTGTGCTCACAGTCTGTGAGGTCTGAGTGGGGCGTGGACAGCACCTGCTTTATAAGGCCTCTTTTCAGGGTAAGCAGATGCTGCTGAATCTTTGTTGGTTAGTCAGTTCATGAACGTTAGCCAGTACTGTGTAGCTTTGTATTTGTTTGTTGCTTACTGCAAATAGGCCTGGGAATTTGGTATTACACTCTGCCAATCCAGACCTAGCAGTAAGACTGGAGTCAGTCGTTTAGCTTGCTGGGGTTCTGTTACTACCCTGTGAACTTAGCAAGTTTGCGGCTGTATTCTAAGACTTGCCTGTCTAATCCTGTCTCACTGTGCTAGGTGTCAGGGGTCAGTTTAGTGGCAGTAAGCTAAAACCTGTGCACTGCAAGTGAGAATTTGGATTGTGGAGATTCTCCTTGTGTCTATCATTCCATCTCTGACCAAGGAGTTTACTGCCACACCCGTTGGTAACCCTTTAGGGTTTTGCTGTTGCCCTTAGCAACAGCATTTCGGGTACTCTACGTATTAAAACACAACATCTTGCTTTTCACATCTGAGCAGTTCTAATACAAGGGAGATACCCAGTTCCTTAGCCTCTGGGCTTCTCTGTTCACGTTGTGTGTATTTTGTTACCCTACCACCTTCTGTGTACGTTATGTCATATTCCCTAGTCTGTCTGTGAGTCCATTTGTTTTGCATAACAGTTCAAACACCAGTACATTCCTGCAGACACTGGAGTGCATAACAGTTCTGACACCAGTACTTTCCTGCTGGCACTGGTGTGCATAACATATTCAGCAGCCTAATACTCCTGTTGAAATTTTGTGGGAATATGGAGCATACCCCTCAAAATACGTTGCAACAGGTGGTCGATCAGGTGCAGGTCCTGACTCGACAATTTAATGATTTGTCCATTAAAATGCACACCTCCCAGGCTGCTGGCGGAGCTCCCGCAGCAGCAGCACCTGCAGGGGTTAAGGAGCCGAAAGTAAATCTCCCGGATCGTTTTTCTGGAGATCGCTCGCAGTTCTTTTGTTTCAAGGAGAGCTGCAAGCTATACTTCCGGCTTAGGCCTCAGTCTTCTGGGTCGGAGATTCAGCGGGTGGGCATAGTGATTTCCTTGCTACAAGGAGACCCACAGGTCTGGGCATATGGGTTGCAGCCTGACTGTCCGTCGCTTAAAAGTGTTGATGCTTTTTTTACGGCACTGGGCATGTTGTATGATGACCCTGACAAGACGGCCTCAGCCGAGGCTCAGATTTCGATCCTTAAGCAAGGGCGCAGGCCAGTTGAGGTTTACTGTACGGAGTTTCGGAGGTTGGCCCATGATACCCAGTGGAATGACCCAGCCCTGAGACACCAGTACCGAAGAGGTCTTTCTAACCAGATAAAGGACCAACTGGTACAATATCCCTTGCCTGATAGCTTGGATCAGCTCATGCAGTTATCCATCCGGGTGGATAGACGGCTGAGAGAGCGTAGGCTTGAAAGGGAGACTGAGATTTCCTTCCTTCCCAAGGGAACCTCAGACTCTGAGGAATTTTCTGAGGAGCCTATGCAGATTGGGGCTACCCGCCTCTCCTCGCGTGAGAAGACGCGGAGGAGACAGCAGGGGTTGTGTTTGTACTGTGGGAATAAAGGTCATGTGGTAGTATCATGCCCAGAAAAGCCGGAAAACTTCAGGGCCTGAGGGTGATGGGAAATATCCTGTCAGGCCAGAAGTCAGAATTTCCCAAGAAGACTTTTATCATTCCGGTGACCTTGAAGATCCTCGGTCAAACTGTCAAGACTGAGGCCTTTGTGGACAGTGGGGCCGACGGGGTTTTTATGGACCGCCAATTCGCCCTGAAACACTCTGTTCCCTTAGTACCCTTGGCATCGGAAATTGAGATTTGTGGGTTAAACGGGGAACCATTATTCCAAGGTAAAATTACCTCTTGCACTAGCCAGATTTCTTTGTTTATTGGAGCCACACACTCTGAAAAATTGTCCTTTTATGTGACTGTCTGTACTTTTGCCCCATTGGTGTTGGGGTTACCCTGGTTAAGGGCCCACAATCCTCAATTTGACTGGGTCTCTGGGGAGATTCTTAGTTGGGGTACTGATTGTTTCAGGAGTTGCTTGAGCCTTCCAGTCAGGCTCTCGCAGCTAAGTTTGCCAGGATTGCCAGGGTGTTATGCAGATTTTGCGGACGTGTTCTCCAAAAAAGTTGCAGAGGTACTACCTCCCCATCGCCCCTATGACTGTGCCATTGATTTGTTGCCAAATGCTAAGCTTCCCAAGAGCAGGTTGTACTCCCTGTCACGTCCTGAGACTCAGGCTATGGCAGAGTACATTCAGGAGAACTTGGCTAAGGGATTTATCAGACCTTCACAGTCTCCAGTTGGGTCGGGGTTCTTCTTCGTGGGTAAAAAGGACGGTTCGTTGCGACCCTGTATCGACTTCAGGGAATTGAACCGTATCACGATTAAAAACTCATACCCACTGCCTCTCATTTCGGTCTTGTTTGACCAGCTTCGTACTGCCACCATTTTTTCTAAGATTGACCTACGCGGTGACAATGCTAAATTCCTTTTGTCGTAATTATAACCCTTTATGAAGTCTAAGAACACTGTACGCTGTTTGCTTAAGAAGTACCGTAATGGTACGCTATTTGCGTAACGATCGCTCCGCCGTAGGCGAGACGCTCAAGCGTCACGTTCGCTCACGGCCCAGTGATCACAGGACACATTATTGGTTATGACTAGAGTAATGATTCGCTATGGCGTAGCATACGCTCGAGACCACGAGGAGGTCACCAGCGGCGCAGACGCTCACAACGCTATACCTTAATGTTTAAACCTTATACCAATGAAATACACAGAATAACTTAATGTGAATACAGGGTGTAAGTGCAACCTTGTGTAACCTGACTAACTACAAAGCTGCTTGAGCGTCACCGACGCTCAAGTGAACACTTAATACTATAGAAAATACACAGATACTGGTTTAGGTTCCAAAGCCTATTAACTGTATTATATCTAATATATTTGAAAAAGGGGATAACAGTACAAATGATACACTACAATATAACAGAGACTTCCTAACCACAGAACTAAACAATAAATACAAAAAGACAATACTACACTGACCTAAATGCAATACAATACAATACTATCTAATACAATACAATACTAGCCTAGTCTAGGGGAGATATGAGAGAACAGAACAGAGAGAGAGAGAGAGAGAGAGAGAGATGAGAGAAAGTGGCTCACAGAAAGACAATGATTACGGAGAGAAACTTACGCACAAAGGGTATGATCGCCTGCGCCTCGATATCCAGCTCCCGGCTATCAGCAGATAACCGTTGATGAGAGAGTGAGAGCTGGATGTGGTCGGCCTGCCTATTTATGCCCCACACACAATGCAATCTCCTGGTCCTACAATCCCATTGTCCATTGGCCGAAGGAATTCGGCCCTGCATCATAACAAAAGGTCATAGGGTGATTCATACAGGTGGGCTGTGACGATTTCCAACAGCTCAGGTGGGTGGGAAACTGGGTTTCCCGCCGCATACCTGAGTATGTGTAAATAATAGAAATGGACATAAACTTCTTATGTCCATAACTATTCGCACGAGCGATTAATACGCTCCAAACCAACACCGGAATATTACTAATTAAATACTCTTCTGATGGGTACCAAACACGGCTGTATGATTCCTGTCAGACCCTTCGTACAATACAAAGAGGGATTCCTTTAAACAGGGACCTTCTATTTTAACCAAACTTTCAGAATCTATCAAGGGGACCATGATCTACAAACTACATTAATTGTGAACATTTGTAACGAATGAGTCGCACGCTACGACTACATAAACTCTACCGTAAATACGCATACCGCGCCTGCGAGTGCACGCTATCGCGGGTATGCGCCTTCACGGGAGAGCGTACGCATGCGCAGCGCGGACCAGTGTGCGGTGCAAATATGGCAACGTGCATAGAGACATTTTTCTGACTTTGACAGTCCACCCTTTGGCAGTCAATAATAACTGCCACCTTCTAAAATATTTAAGGAGAAAAATGTAAGTCAGGGGTTAATTGATTTCCATGGTTGGGTAGGGGAGAAGAGTGGAGTAGGTGTGAAGAGGGTATGACCTAGTGAGAAAGTAGAAGCATGTGTGTATGAGTCCATGTTTGGAGGGTCATGTATCATCGTGCCGTACGTGTGGTAAATCAAGCTTCGAGGTATTGCGAAGTATACATTTGAATTCCTTCTTATCCTGTGGCACAGGTCTGTGGATGGGCTGTCAAACTCTACCGAGCTCATTTCGGCTGTGGTTGTAACAAAATGGGGATGCACATTTTAGTTGATGATACATGAATGGGGGAGGTATGTGGTTGCTGCTATCTGTGCCTGTATTCCCTATCGTCTATGTGTGTCGTTACCTGAGGGTTGTAGAGATGAAGATAAAGAACACTTACGAAAAATGCAATGATATTCTATGTCAGGGAAATGTACATCTGTTGTTGAAGTTGTGTTCGGTATCTGTTGAGAGTCGTCTTCTTTGCGCTGTATTGCTCCTTGGGCATGAGCAACAAGCTTTGTCAGTGCCATCAGATTTACAAAAATGTTGGGCTAGCGTGAATTTAAAAATACTAGGGAAACTGGGGATCCATGGCAAAGTTCATCAAGTGTCCATATTTAAAGTTGTCAAATCTTCTTCTTTGGTGCTTGTCTGTTGTCTGTATAGCGTCTCGTCAACTTCCTCGTCCAAGGGGGTCTTTGTATCTTGGAGAAAAGCAGAAAAACAGGTGAAAGAAACGGACCGTATAATCGCATTTTCATCACATTCTGGTTTCTATCATTGGGTCATAAATCAAATCCAGGTTAATTACAGTTTCCTCGCTCCTCAAGCTCATCACTCTTGTACTTTGTTTGCACCTCATTAAAGCCTGCCCGCATCTAAATATCAATCCAATCGATATAACAACACCCAAGATACATAGGAGAAACTTTCCAACATCCATTATGACTCCTTGAGCCCAGTCTCCTAAACCGGAGAACCAATTTCGCGGGTTCAACCATGACACCCAACCAGTCAGCTCATTACCTACAGCAGCAAGGGTGAGATTGTGTTTTCGACGAAATTCCCACTTCAATTGGAGAATATCGTCCATCTTTTGGTCTATGACCTCTACCGGGTCCTCGGTGCTATTTGTGATATACGTGCAACACTTTATGCCGTACTGTGTTGCCAATGTAACACAATATCCGCCTGTTACTGCTGTAAGATAATTAAGAACCATCCTATGCTGAACTAGTTCTGTTTTGTAGGCTTGAAGTTCTCTTCCAGTGTATCTAAACGTGTCATCATACATTTCAGTGATATTATCTAACAAATTGGCGAGTGCGGAAATGTATCTATAATTCATCACACCTCGAGCGGTGCGAGTGAAATCTAACGCTACCAGAACCTGAATCCCGGTGGATTCATGGATAAGATCAGAGGCCGGATGCTCTAACCTTTCTGACAGCTGTCTTTTAACTCGGTGCTCGTAATGAGTGTGAGTATAAGGAGCTTGGGCACCACGGTGTATGTCTTTCATTTTGTCATGTGTAACAGTCATCACTTCAGGCAATACTTTTCCAATATAACACAATCCTTCAGAGTTTGGGGCAAGCCACTTGTACGCCTTTCTCCCGCATATGAAATATGCGTCATCGGGGAGAACATAAGGGACGGAGAAGGACATGACCATGTTACAAACCTTCCAGGTGAAATCTCCTGACCCTAATTCTTCCATCTGCTTAATGCACGTATCAGTTTGTACGATATGTGCACAGTATCCTGGTGATACCTCTCCAACTCTAGTAATCCTATTTCCTAAGGTATATCGATACCGAAAAGATTTTCCTCTACTGGCTATATGGCGTACGAGCTCTGTATCTGTAGGCATTCTATCTGCTCTGTGTGAAAAGGTCATGGTAAGGTTGCTCCATGACACTTCCCAATTTCCCGGTTTTCTGGGATTGGAGATGTTAAAACATATGAGGGACCTATCCACATGGTATTGGTGGAGCTTCAAACTAGGAGGGCTGGAGATGTTAAACCTCCGATCCACCGGTCTCCCACCACTTAGCTCAAGTACCTCCCCTAACGTTAAAGGAAATGGTACTAGCCCTGATTTGCTGTGACCCTGAGGTACTTGAGAGCATACCCAACAATCTGTTTGGTTTAACACGTTACCCACTAAGGAGTGATAGTCACTCAATGGATGCCGGTCCATATGGATATTAAAACTGGATTGGCATTTCTTTATGCACCCATCTTCAACCAGATTATCACAGAGCCTATAGATACAATTTTCTTCAGCTAACAATCCATCACAATTTCTTCTATCGGATCGTTTTCTGATACTCGCCTTTGCTTGTTGGTTTGGTTGATCTTGGAAAACTACGCCTCCATCATCATAATCGGAACCCATTCCAGAACCTCTCTCGACCTCTATGGTACTCTCGCCGGAACAGACTGCTCTGGTCAACATCATGGTTAACATCAAAATCCGGATCACAGTCTCTTGGGGCAAGTCCATCTTTGAGGAGGAAATAGAGAAGAATGAGAAGGGGGAAAAAGAAATTTTTAAGGGAGAGGGGCTGGGAAGTGGAGAAAAACAATAAAAGGGAGAAGGGAGTCGACAACTGCTTTCGGTCTTCAAGGCTCAGGTGCCGCCTCAGTCCTCCTGGAACAGACACTCTAGTGATACAACCTCTACCGTCTGTTCCTTATCACGGGACTTCTCTGGATCAGCAACCTTTTTGCAGTGGGATGAATGGACCCAAGTCTCTCTCTCAGCAACCTTCAATGCTGTGGTGCTAGTCAATAAGACCTGGTATGGTCCTTCCCATCTATCAATAAGACAACCTGAGCGTAGAAAATTTCGTATCATTACATAATTCCCAGGTTCAATGTCATGACAATTACTATCTGGTAAATCAGGAATCACCAACTTCAGATTATCATTTTGATTCCTCAACTGTTTACTCATGTTAATTAAGTATTTTACAGTTACTTCATTGTTACATTTCAAATCATCCTGAGGGTTAATCATGACATGCGGTTGTCGACCAAACAAGATTTCAAAAGGAGACAGATTAAGGGGGGACCTGGGAGTGGTTCTGATGCTATACAAAACAATGGGTAAAGCTTCTGGCCACGTCAATCCTGTCTCTGTCATTACTTTACTCAATTTATTTTTAATAGTGCTGTTCACTCTTTCGACCTTCGCACTCGCCTGTGGACGGTACGGAGTGTGCAGCTTACTATCAATTCCCATCAACTTACACATTCCTTGAAAGACATCACCTGTAAAATGGGTACCCCTATCACTTTCAATGATTCTAGGGATACCATATCTACATACAAATTCCTGCACAATTTTCTTAGCTGTAAACATAGCGGTATTTGTAGCTGCTGGAAAAGCTTCGACCCAATTTGAGAAAACATCTATACAAACAAGTACATATTTCAAATTTCGACATGGGGGTAATTGAATGAAGTCAATTTGTATTACCTGGAAAGGGCCGCCGGCAGGTGGGATATGGGATGGTTCTGTAGGTATTGCTTTTCCAATATTCTTTCTCAGACAGGTAAGGCATGACATTGCTCTTTTACTCGCATGAGAGGAGAATCCTGGGGCGCACCAGTATGCTCTTACCAATTTGCACATCCCCTCCTTGCCTAGATGAGTCAGCCCGTGAGCTGCTTCAGCCAGACATGGAAGATATGCCCTGGGGGCCACCGGTTTACCATGTCCATCCGTCCAGAGCCCTGAGGACTCCTGGCCATATCCCTTTGCCTTCCAGACTGCTCTCTCCTGTGTGGAACACAAATTCTGCATCTCACACAACTTTTGTGTGTTGATGGTATTAAATACCATCAGTTGTGTGGTGTCTGTCTGTATGGGGGTAGCAGCTGCAAGCTTTGCGGCTTCGTCTGCTCGGCTGTTACCAAGTGACACTGGGTCTTGGCTATATGTATGTGCTTTACATTTGATAACAGCCACTCTGTCGGGTTCCTGTATCGCTGTTAGAAGCCTTTTTATATGAGCTGCATGCGCTATCGGTGTGCCAGCTGCCGTCATGAAATTTCTGAGCCGCCATAGGGCTCCGAAATCATGGACTACCCCGAAGGCGTATCTAGAATCGGTGTAGATATTGTCAGACTTACCCTTAGCCAATTCACATGCTCTGGTTAGGGCGACCAGTTCAGCAACCTGGGCTGAGTGAGGTGGGCCTAGCGGTTCCGCTTCTATGGTGTCTTGGTCATCTACGACTGCGTATCCAGTACACAAGTCTCCCGAGTCTGACTGTCTATGACAACTACCGTCCGTGTAGAACGTGAGTTCTGCATCTTCCAGTGGATTGTCACTGATGTCAGGCCTTGCGGTAAAATTTTGGGTCAAATATTCCATACAATCATGTGTATCTTCCTTTGCATTAAATCCTCCTTCCCCATCACTCTCACCTCCCACCCTTTGTGCCTGACCAGGCACACCTGGGAGAAATGTTGCAGGGTTTAATGCACTGCATCTCCTTATGGTGATGTTTACTGGGGCCATTAATGCCAATTCCCATCTCGTAAACCTTGCTGATGAGACGTGTCTGGTTTGGGCAGAATTCAATAAGGCAGATACCGCATGCGGTGTATGGATTGTGAGGTTGTGGCCTAGCACGACATCTTCGCTTTTTGTCACTAGCAATGCTATCGCCGCAACGCTACGCAAGCATGTGGGGAGGGATCGCGCTACCGTGTCTAGCTGAGCGCTGTAATATGCAATTGGCCTGCTGGCGTCACCGTGTTTTTGTGTTAGTACACCTGCTGCGCACCCAGCACTTTCTGTTCCGTATAGTTCAAAGGGTTTCCCATAGTCTGGCATACCTAGTGCTGGTGCCTGCGTTAGACACTGTTTGAGTCTCTCAAATGCTGTTTCGGATTCGTCTGTATGCGAAATCCGATCAGGTTTGTTTGAGGAGACCATTTCCTGCAAAGGTAGCGCCAATATGGAAAACCCTGGGATCCAATTACGGCAATACCCACACATTCCTAGAAACGTCCTGATCTGTTGTTGGGTTTGTGGCAGTGTCATGTCTCTAATGGCTTGGATTCTATCAGCGGTCAGGTGTCTCAGTCCTTGTGTTAGACAGTGTCCCAAATATTTTACCTTAGTTTGGCATAATTGCAACTTGTCTTTGGAAACCTTGTGACCTGTGTCTGAAAGATGAAACAGGAGCTGTTTCGTATCCTTCAGGGAAGCTTCCAATGAATCAGAACACAGTAGTAGATCATCCACGTACTGTATCAACACTGATCCACTCTCCGGTTGGAAAGACTGTAAACAATCATGCAAAGCCTGAGAAAATATACTTGGACTATCTATGAAACCTTGGGGTAACCGAGTCCACGTGTATTGGACTCCTCTGTATGTGAATGCAAACAAATATTGGCTGTCAGGGTGCAGAGGTACCGAAAAGAATGCGGAGCAGAGGTCAATAACAGTGAAAAATTTGGCAGTGGGAGGAATTTGCATTAGGATGACAGCTGGATTAGGCACTACGGGGAACTGACTCTCAACTATTTTGTTAATCCCCCTTAGATCTTGCACTAGCCTGTAACCCCTCCCCCCACTCTTTTTAACAGGGAAGATGGGACTATTTGCTGTGCTGGACGTTCTTACTAGAATGCCCTGTTGTAGCAAGCGCTCTATTACGGGAAAAACTCCTAACTCCACCTCTGGCTTCAGAGGATACTGTGGGATTTTTGGAGCTATCCTACCATCTTTTACTTGTACAACTACTGGAGCTACATTTGCCATTAATCCAGTGTCCTGTCCATCTTTTGTCCAAAGTGACTCTGGTATCTGAGATGTCATCTCTTCTACTTGGGATGGATTCCTATTTGTCATAATGGAATGTGACATTAATTTTGATGGGGAGTCTAACATGTCTCGTACTTCCTGAGCGTGATTCTCAGGGATGTCCAAGAATACACCTTCAGGAGTACAATAAATGACGCAACCCATTTTACATAGTAAGTCTCTACCCAGGAGATTAGTTGGTGCCGATGCAGCCAGCAAAAAGGAATGCTTGGTATGCAAAGGCCCTATTGTAATCTCGGCTGGTTTGCTAACAGGGTAGTGCTGGACTACTCCTGTTACTCCCATGGCTGGAATTGTCCTACCAGTGGTTCTCATGCCCACTGTCGAATTTATCACTGACTTGGCCGCCCCTACAAGAAAGTTTAAAGTTTTACCAGCTACATTGATTGCAATTTCTGGTTCGCTTCCAAGACTAGCAATCAACTTAACTGGGTGCAGATTACAGGTATGGCCACACCCCTATTGGGTATGCTGACCTCCCTGAATCCCGTTGGCGGCAACTACTTGTGAGGGGGTTAGCTGGGAACTACCAGAGGCATGCCAATCTCTGTTCGGGGGATATCTTTTTGTTTCCCCTGTATGTGGCTCAAAACTCCGCCTCTGTGGACCCTGCTCCCAATGTCGTGTGTTGTGTTGTTGTCTAGGGGGTTGAAAAGATCTTTGTACATTCTTTGTTCTACATTCTCGTGCAAAGTGTCCCGGTCTGTTACAAGAAAAACATGTTATTACACTTGCCTTACCCACAGGATTCGGTGGTACATACGCAGGCTGCTTTGTGGTCAGCGCCTGTATACTTACTGACATCAACTTATCACTTTGCGACTCCCTGTGCCTAGTGATATTTCTGTCGTGATCAATAGCAGCCTCTCTCAATGTGGACACTGACAGACCTCGCCAGCATGGTTGCGTGGTCTGTACCCTAGCTTTTAATGTTTCTTTCAAACCATCCATCAGTACAGATACTGCTACTTCTCGATGGTTTGGGTTGGTCTTAATGTCTTCTATACCAGTGTACTTTGCCATTTCTAATAGTGCCCGGTGAAAATATTCTGTTGCCGTTTCGGACTCCTTTTGCTTAATGGAAAATATTTTATTCCATTTAACAACGGCTGGGAAATACTCCTTTAGCTGTAAATTTATCCTTTTTACATTATCCTTGTTGTACACGTCTGTAAGCGGTACATCTTTATCCAATGCACAGTCAGCTAAAAATTGAGTTGCGTCAACATTGGAAGGTAAACAAGCTCTTAGCAGTATCTGCCAATCCTTGTTGGGTTCTACAGTGTTACCTAGATCCCTGATGTATTTTTGGCTAGCAACTAAATCCTTCCTGGGGTCAGGAAATTCGGACACTATTGTTCTTAATTCCATTCTGGAAAATGGAGTGTACATGGCAATGTTCCTTATGGGAGTGGCTCCAGACACATCTGTTTTTCCATTGGGAACTGCTATTACCCTTACAGGAGCAATTCTAACAGCCTCTTCCTGTGTAGATTCTACTGCTTGTTGTGGTACAATTGTTTCAGTGTAGTGCATGGTGCCGTACTTACCCGTTGACACGACCTCACCTATCCCTCCGCTAGGGGCTTTCACTAATCTCGTGGGTGTCGCTGTGCCTACTGTGGTCTCTGCTATGGTGGCTGCAAGAGAGAGAGCTGAAATTGTTGCTGAATCGTCTTCTTGATCACACTCCTGAGGAAGGTTCAAAACAGGGTACATCTTGCACGGGTTAATACTTGCATGAGTTATTTGGTTAACATCATTAACATTTACAGGGTTACTAAGAGTTTTTGTTTTATAACCCAGTGCGTTTCTCTCCGCAATCAACTTCTCTCCTGCAATGTATGGTGGAGGAGGAGCTGTGGCTATCAGCTTCCTGACTGCCCCAGATCCTGCCGCCAGAGACAAACCTCTCTGTATCTCACCTTCCTGGTGCCATAACTGTAAATAATCATGATGCTGAATTCGTCTCTTTGCTGATTTTACGAGACATATCCTCCTCCTTAAATTTTGTAACACTTCTGGACTAAAGCTACCTATTCTTGGGAATTTGTCCCTGTCTTGTACAGTCATTCTCTCCCATTCATCACATAAAGATTCGGTGTGACTTCCATATTTTTCACACATTACATATCGTGCCGACCCAACTGGTCGGTTCACAGAATCAACCTGAACCAGGGTTGATCGCCCCCTACCTGAGCAACTGGCCCCCATAGTCTGCAGGTGTTGCTTAGTCCTCCTTGGATCTCTGTGTCAAGGTTTTCAGCAAGCCTTTTCAGACAACCAAATTACTCCACAGTAGGCCGGCGGTGGCGGTTTACCGAGTACCCCACTCACTCGCCCACCTCGACCAATACGACCTGATCACACCGACGTGGTGCTGGCGTACTCGATACAGGGCCCCTATGGAACCTTCAGTTTACTGGAACATATGAGGGTTACCCGCAGGACACTTACTCTTTCCAGTAAAGTTGGGGTTGTTAGATAGTTCCTGAGTGACCAGCGAACTTCCCTTCCAAAAATAAAAAATTACACAAATCACGTCAGAATGTACAAATAGCGTTTGTGACCACTTTACTCTAATGGTATTAGGTCAGATTACTAACTACTGCACACAATTACGTGCGGTCCAATCGTTCAGTACACAAGCACTACTTGTTATGTACTGAAAGATCAATGGAATCGATGTTTCCGGCCGCGATTCCTTCAGCAAGAGCTTGTATGGCCTATATGGGTTCTGCACCAACACCCCAGGCGTTGTGCCACTGGACTTTTATAGCGGACCTTTTACCTTACGACCTCCTGGTCTTGTTACCTTATGACCTCCTGGTCTTGTTACCTTATGACCTCCTGGTCTTGTTACCTTATGGTCCGCTATACTCTAATGCTCAAATATTATTTAACCAGGGATGCCTCCCTAGCCACCGTATATGTCACTTACACGTATGTCCCTTGACGAGTACCCGGCTTTCCTTTTGGTTCCACCTTAAAGTTGTATAAACTTATGTATACAAAACCACACTCACTCAACACATGTACACTTTGTTTCTATATCTATTTCTGCGCAGAAATTGTCTTCAGTCCAACAGTGTTACCAATTAGGAGTAGGATCTGTTAAACTAGATTTCAGATTTTTTCCAAAAATAGATTTGCGTTATTTACCGCGTCGCGTTATCTACCGCTGTGCGTTACTTATCGCCTTTGCGCTAATTATCGCTTTGCGCTAATTCAACTTTTCGTGACGAGCTACGTGGGCGTAACCAGACGCTACGTTGCGTAATGTACGCTGCGTGCGTCTGCCTTTTGGATTGCGTACGCTAGTCTTTGTTAGCGACACGTGTACGCAATGCAAAGATCCACCGTAACACAATATATACTTTTATCAATGTAAATGATCCCTGATCATCTACCGCAATCCACACTGACTGCCTTGTCTCCTAGACAAATCGTGTGTTGTTCTATACTTTAACTATTACCTTTACTATGAAATAACAGCAAATCTCTTTTTAGCACTTTCTATCAACTACAAAAATTGGCAAACAGGAATAGTGATATACGAAATTGAAAAAGAAATGCAGATAAATGTATGCGTGCGTGTATACGCAAGACAGAAGAGAAATAAAACAGTTATTTTTAAAAGACACAAGCGTTTTGTTCTTACTTCCGGTTCCCGGATTCCTTCAGCACTCTTTATCTAAGCGAAGCAGACGCTTATCCCGTCAGCACTGGGAGACAACCTCCCACCCTTTGCTGGGGGATAATGTCTGCTGATCTACCTAGTGCAGATATGAGAAGGATAGGACGAGTCCCCAATTGACAATGCTAAATTCCTTTTGTCGTAATTATAACCCTTTATGAAGTCTAAGAACACTGTACGCTGTTTGCTTAAGAAGTACCGTAATGGTACGCTATTTGCGTAACGATCGCTCCGCCGTAGGCGAGACGCTCAAGCGTCACGTTCGCTCACGGCCCAGTGATCACAGGACACGTTATTGGTTATGACTAGAGTAATGATTCGCTATGGCGTAGCATACGCTCGAGACCACGAGGAGGTCACCAGCGGCGCAGACGCTCACAACGCTATACCTTAATGTTTAAACCTTATACCAATGAAATACACAGAATAACTTAATGTGAATACAGGGTGTAAGTGCAACCTTGTGTAACCTGACTAACTACAAAGCTGCTTGAGCGTCACCGACGCTCAAGTGAACACTTAATACTATAGAAAATACACAGATACTGGTTTAGGTTCCAAAGCCTATTAACTGTATTATATCTAATATATTTGAAAAAGGGGATAACAGTACAAATGATACACTACAATATAACAGAGACTTCCTAACCACAGAACTAAACAATAAATACAAAAAGACAATACTACACTGACCTAAATGCAATACAATACAATACTATCTAATACAATACAATACTAGCCTAGTCTAGGGGAGATATGAGAGAACAGAACAGAGAGAGAGAGAGAGAGAGAGAGAGATGAGAGAAAGTGGCTCACAGAAAGACAATGATTACGGAGAGAAACTTACGCACAAAGGGTATGATCGCCTGCGCCTCGATATCCAGCTCCCGGCTATCAGCAGATAACCGTTGATGAGAGAGTGAGAGCTGGATGTGGTCGGCCTGCCTATTTATGCCCCACACACAATGCAATCTCCTGGTCCTACAATCCCATTGTCCATTGGCCGAAGGAATTCGGCCCTGCATCATAACAAAAGGTCATAGGGTGATTCATACAGGTGGGCTGTGACGATTTCCAACAGCTCAGGTGGGTGGGAAACTGGGTTTCCCGCCGCATACCTGAGTATGTGTAAATAATAGAAATGGACATAAACTTCTTATGTCCATAACTATTCGCACGAGCGATTAATACGCTCCAAACCAACACCGGAATATTACTAATTAAATACTCTTCTGATGGGTACCAAACACGGCTGTATGATTCCTGTCAGACCCTTCGTACAATACAAAGAGGGATTCCTTTAAACAGGGACCTTCTATTTTAACCAAACTTTCAGAATCTATCAAGGGGACCATGATCTACAAACTACATTAATTGTGAACATTTGTAACGAATGAGTCGCACGCTACGACTACATAAACTCTACCGTAAATACGCATACCGCGCCTGCGAGTGCACGCTATCGCGGGTATGCGCCTTCACGGGAGAGCGTACGCATGCGCAGCGCGGACCAGTGTGCGGTGCAAATATGGCAACGTGCATAGAGACATTTTTCTGACTTTGACAGCGGTGCGTACAATCTAATCCGAATAAGAGAGGGGGATGAATGGAAGACTGCCTTTAATACCCACTCAGGGCATTATGAATATTTGGTGATGCCTTTTGGGCTCTGTAATGCCCCGGCAGTCTTCCAGGATTTCATGAATGATGTGCTCAGGGAATATTTGGATAGATTCTTAGTTGTATACTTAGATGACATCCTAATCTTCTCCCATTCCCTGGAGGAACATCGGAAGCATGTACGCTTAGTCCTCCAGAAACTCAGAGACCACCGGCTTGGGGCAAAGCTGGAGAAGTGCGAATTTGAAGTTCAGCAAATCGCATTTCTAGGATATATTATCTCCCCAGAAGGTTTCCAAATGGAGGGTTCCAAGGTACAGGCAGTCCTGGATTGGGTGCAGCCCACTAGTTTGAAGGCGCTTCAGCGTTTCCTGGGCTTTGCGAATTTTTATAGACGATTTATCGCTGGATTTTCGTCTATAGTGGCGCCCTTGGTGGCACTCACTAAGAAAGGGGCGGATGTTGCTCACTGGTCTTGTGAGGCTAAAGCGGCTTTTGTCCGTCTCAAAAGGGCATTTGTTTCGGCCAAGGTGCTGCGACACCCAGATCCAGAGCGTCCTTTTGTGGTGGAGGTGGATGCCTCTGAGATGGGTATTGGGGCAGTGCTTTCTCAGATGGGAGTGTCTGATAATCGCCTTCATCCCTGTGCTTACTTTTCCCGTAAATTTTTGCCTGCCGAGATGAATTATGACGTGGGTAACCGGGAATTGTTGGCTATTAAGGATGCACTCGAGGAGTGGAGACACTGGCTTGAGGGGGCTAAGTTTGTGGTCTCAATTCTCACTGACCATAAGAATCTGGCATATTTAGAGTCAGCGAAGCGTCTCAATGCCAGGCAGGCACGATGGGCTTTGTTTTTTGCTCGCTTTAATTTTTTGATAACATATCGCCCTGGGTCAAAAAACATCAAGGCTGATGCGCTCTCGCGGAGTTTTGCTCCAATCCAGGAGACCACCGAGGAGCCGTTGCCCATTGTTTCCCCATCATGTATTAAAGTGGGCATTACCCAGGACCTCTTATCATTAGTCCTTAGAGCACAGGAGCAGGCTCCTCCAGACCTTCCGGTAGGTCTTTTGTTTGTGCCTCCTAGGTTAAGACAGCGAGTGTTCCTGGAATTCCATGCCAAGAAGTCGGCAGGTCACCCGGGTATTGCCAGAACTCGGGAGTTGCTATCTAGGGCGGTGTGGTGGCCCTCGGTGGCTAAGGATGTGGATCAGTGGGTTCGGGCATGTGACATCTGTGCCCGAAATAAGACTCCTAGAGGGGTTCCTGTTGGCCCATTACATCCACTCTCTATCCCATCTAAGCCATGGACCCACATTTCAATGGATTTTGTGGTGGACTTGCCCAAATCCTCGGGGATGACAGCCATCTGGGTTGTCGTTGACAGGTTTTCGAAGATGGCGCACTTCGTTCCACTGGTTGGGCTGCCATCAGCCAGACGCCTGTCTGAATTATTTATGCTGCATGTTGTGCGTCTCCACGGGTTGCCACTTGATGTGGTCTCTGACCGCGGATCCCAGTTTGTGGCCAAATTCTGGAGGGCATTTTGTTCCGATCTCCAGATTTCTGTCAGCTTGTCGTCAGGCTACCATCCGCAGTCTAATGGGCAGACTGAAAGGGTGAACCAGTCCTTGGAGCAGTTCCTCAGGTGTTATGTCTCCAAGTGTCAGACTGACTGGGTTGCTCATCTGTCCATGGCGGAGTTTGCCTATAACAACGCGGCTCACTCTGCTACAGGGATCTCTCCCTTCCTTTGTGTGTATGGGCATCATCCTAAGGCCAATTCTTTTGACCCCGTGGACTCCACGCCTGGTGGTTCCTCTGTGGTTTCGGTCCTTAGAGGTATTTGGCGGAAAGTGAAGAAAGCCCTTGTGTCTGTGTCATTAGTGACCAAAAGGGTTTTTGATAAGCGGAAAAGACCCTGCAGCTTCAAATTAGGAGACTTCGTCTGGTTGTCTACCAAGAATTTGAAGTTGAGACAGCCATCTCATAAGTTAGGGCCCCGGTTCATCGGCCCTTATAAGATCACCAGGGTTATCAATCCGGTGGCATTTCAGTTAGATCTGCCCCGTTCTTTGGGTATCAATAAAACATTTCATTGTTCCCTTTTAAAACGGGCGATTAGTAATCCTTCTACCAGTGGAAGACCTTCCCCTCTTCTGATACGTGGCCAGAGGGAGTTTGTTGTTGAAAGGATTCTTGACTCCAAGGTGGTTCGGGGTCGGCTGTCATTTTTGGTGCACTGGAAGGGGTATGGCCCGGAGGAGCGGTCGTGGGTGCGCAGTTGTGATCTTCATGCCCCCAGACTGATACGCTCTTTCTTCTCGCAGTTCCCCGATAAACCCGGTGGTAGGGGTTCTTTGACCCCTCGTCAGAGGGGGGGTACTGTTAGGGTCTCCTGCCCTGTGCTGCCACGTCGTCATGGCAACCGGGAGACAAGTGCTAGTGGAGTAACCTGAGCGCAGCTGATACTCCGGTTCGGGTCTTTTGCTGTGCAGTGGTTATAGGCTCTGTGCACGGCAGGGGATCCGGTGCTGGTTTTTGTGCTCACAGTCTGTGAGGTCTGAGTGGGGCGTGGACAGCACCTGCTTTATAAGGCCTCTTTTCAGGGTAAGCAGATGCTGCTGAATCTTTGTTGGTTAGTCAGTTCATGAACGTTAGCCAGTACTGTGTAGCTTTGTATTTGTTTGTTGCTTACTGCAAATAGGCCTGGGAATTTGGTATTACACTCTGCCAATCCAGACCTAGCAGTAAGACTGGAGTCAGTCGTTTAGCTTGCTGGGGTTCTGTTACTACCCTGTGAACTTAGCAAGTTTGCGGCTGTATTCTAAGACTTGCCTGTCTAATCCTGTCTCACTGTGCTAGGTGTCAGGGGTCAGTTTAGTGGCAGTAAGCTAAAACCTGTGCACTGCAAGTGAGAATTTGGATTGTGGAGATTCTCCTTGTGTCTATCATTCCATCTCTGACCAAGGAGTTTACTGCCACACCCGTTGGTAACCCTTTAGGGTTTTGCTGTTGCCCTTAGCAACAGCATTTCGGGTACTCTACGTATTAAAACACAACATCTTGCTTTTTCCATCTTAGCAGTTCTAATACAAGGGAGATACCCAGTTCCTTAGCCTCTGGGCTTCTCTGTTCACTTTGTGTGTATTTTGTTACCCTATCACCTTCTGTGTACGTTATGTCATATCCCCCAGTTTGTCTGCGAGTCCATCTGTTTTGCATAACAGTTCAAACACCAGTACATTCCTGCAGACACTGGAGTGCATAACAGTTCTGACACCAGTACTTTCCTGCTGGCACTGGTGTGCATAACAGTAACAAGTGAGCAGGTGTCAGTCCTGTGCAAAAGAAAATGTTTCCGAGGAAAGAAAGTGAACGCCTCAAGTCTCCCAGGGCAGTGGAGCTCGTGGATGGAGGTGTGTCGGTGTATCGGCAGGCTGGTAAGCCGGATCTGTTATTGATTGCTATAAAGATGCAGTACATTTGGGAGTACTGGAATGAAGCTAGGCGGATGATCAGCGGCTGGATAGTATCCAGCATACAGGACAAGTTGTGTTACCTGGGGGATGCATTCCTGCACTGTAAAAGTGAGGCAGCCTCATGGAATCTGCTGGGGGAGCCAGAGTTTGTAGAATTCACAGAGGAAGTGAGTGCTACAGTGACCCAAGTTATACAGAGAAGTCAATATTCTGAGGCTGAAGGGCAAGTCCAGAATCAATTATCTTCTGGGCTAGAGCCAGAGGAAATATCCAAAATGGGGCCGCTGCAACCCGGGCAGATGACTGAGGGGTCTGCCTTGCAAGTGCCTGTTACCAAGGGAGCAAAGTCCTTGTCAGCGGGGCCCATAACCACATTGGAAGAAATGAGCATGGAGGAGCTGATAGCAGAATGCCAGCTGCGAGGCATCCCTTTCCAATTCTGCACTCGCAGGGAAATCCTCCAGCTTATTCTCCAGGATCAGCGGGATCCAACAAAGGCGTTCACCGATTACCGGACGTGGATCCTTCATCTCGGCCCAGGGATGAGTGTGTGGGAACAGCTGGAGTGTCTGGAGGAGTGCTTCATTGTGGCAGAGGAAGAGGCAATGGATCGGGGGCTCCTGGATACCCCAGCATGGCTAGACCAGTGTTGCAGGGTGGATGCAGAAAGGCACCGTCTGCAACAGATTCACCCACACCCAAGGGAAGCAGTTGCCCGGTTTACTATGCTGGGAGAGGCTAGCGCTGAAGTGAAGGCTATGCCCACAATACAGGCATCCCAGGAGGAGCTGCGCTACACCTTCCCTTTTACTGAGGTGGAAGATGTAGACCTAGTAACCAGCTGCCAGGGAATCAATGAAGACTGTGCCCAAGAGATCACCATGGATGGGGGAGTATTGTTCCACTCCCCGACTACAAACATACCAGTCACGGATGGCCTCTTGCTCCAGGATGCCCAGCTTATTCAGCTGGGGGAGGCTCATCGCGATGGATTGGCAACGGCAGCCCCATTCATTTCACTGAGGAAGGCTGATGAGAACATGCCCTGTGTATCTCCTGCTACCCTAACTCCACAAGAAGTTTATGAAGGATTATTCCATTTTAACGATTTGGGGAATGAGGAGCTGCGATGTGAATACTGGTACGTACCCTGTGATTCAACAGTGACATTGGTAGCAGAGACTGTTACCATAATATCAGAGCAGGAACCAGAAAAGGATGTGTTGCACCCCCGTAATACCTGTGAAAGTGTGGACTGTAACTATGTGCCGAGGGATGTGCCTGCCTTAAGCCAGATCCAAGCAACTACAGATCAAGTGGAGGTTGGGAGATGCCGCTTGCTATCTCGTCTCCTTTACCAGGGTGAAGGCACAGTGCCACCCACACCCCTTCCATTTGCAGAGCAAGAGCAAGTTGTGGAGATAATTGTGGAAGCTTCAGTTGATAAAACCCTGACTGGTACCCCACCAGCTACCAAGCGCACAGGACTGGCGGGGGAGGAGGTTATCCAGGAGGAGGAGTGCGCAGAAGGAGCTGCAGGTGAGATACTGGCTTTTGAGGGGGGAGCGCGGGCACAGGACCAGCCTGTGCTGGTGACTCCCCTGCAGCCACCAGCTGAATTGTTTCTGATGAAGGGTCCATCCTCAGCACTGGGTATTGAGACCACGTGCTGTACGGAGATTTGCCAGCCCCCTAGTTGGGGTTTGAGGAAGGAAGGACTGGACAGAGTTGCGGAAGTGCTGGGGGCAGAACCCCAACATTGGCCTGCCTTTAGGCAGCTGTTCCTTGTGCAAGGGGGGGAGGTGGAAGGTACTCCCTGCCCCGTTGTGCCAGAGGCACAGGTATTAGTACACCCAATAGGTGGGCTGGGTTTAAAAGTTTGCAATGTTGTGGAGTGGGGATACCCAACATCTGAATTGCTAAATCCCCTGCTGGTGAAAATGAATGTGTCATATTGTAATATTGTCCTTGCTGGTTGTCTAACACTACTGCCTCTTACCACATGGGTCTGGTGTGACGTCACCCTGTGGGACTCAGGTGGTACACACATGCATGATATTCTCTCCCCTGCACTCACTGCTCCTGGGTGGTAATGTTTCCTCAACACTTCGGAACAGGAATAAAAAGTAGAGGAAGGAAATGTAAAGATATAGGGAGGCTAATACTGTATTTGTGGTGTTTCAATCTTTATAGCGTTTAATGTACTTTTTATACCTTCTGTTCCCATGTCTCTCTGGCTTGTGTCACTATTACCCCATGTGTGTGTTCATCCATTAGCCTATATACTCTGTACTATAATCTTACCCAGGTAAATACAGGTGTGCTGTGACCTGGCACCTAGTGCTGTCATGTATGTTATTGTAGGAGGATGCCAGTCTGTGTATGAGGTATTACTCAGGTAAATACAGGTGTGCTGTGACCTGGCACCTAGTGCTGTCATGTTATGTTATTGTAGGAGGATGCCAGTCTGTGTATGAGGTATTACTCAGGTAAATACAGGTGTGCTGTGTCCTGGCACCTAGTGCTGTCATGTTATGTTATTGTAGGAGGATGCCAGTCTGTGTATGAGGTATTACTCAGGTAAATACAGGTGTGCTGTGACCTGGCACCTAGTGCTGTCATGTTATGTTATTGTAGGAGGATGACATTCTGTGTATGAGGTATTACTCAGGTAATACAGGTGTGCTGTGACCTGGCACATAGTGCTGTCATGTTATGTTATTGTAGGAGGATGCCAGTCTGTGTATGAGGTATTACTCAGGTAATACAGGTGTGCTGTGACCTGGCACATAGTGCTATCATGTTATGTTATTGTAGGAGGATGTCATTCTGTGTATGAGGTATTACTCAGGTAAATACAGGTGTGCTGTGACCTGGCACATAGTGCTGTTATGTTATGTTATTGTAGGAGGCTGCCAGTCTGTGTATGAGGTATTACTCAGGTAATACAGGTGTGCTGTGACCTGGCACATAGTGCTGTCATGTTATGTTATTGTAGGAGGATGACATTCTGTGTATGAGGTGTTACTCGGGTAAATACAGGTGTGCTGTGACCTGGCACATAGTGCTGTTATGTTATGTTATTGTAGGAGGCTGCCAGTCTGTGTATGAGGTATTACTCAGGTAATACAGGTGTGCTGTGACCTGGCACCTAGTGCTGTCATGTTATGTTATTGTAGGAGGATACCAGTCTGTGTATGAGGTATTACTCAGGTAAATACAGGTGTGCTGTGACCTGGCACATAGTGCTGTCATGTTATGTTATTGTAGGAGGATGCCAGTCTGTGTATGAGGTATTACTCAGGTAAATACAGGTGTGCTGTGACCTGGCACCTAGTGCTGTCATGTTATGTTATTGTAGGAGGAGGCCATTCTGTGTATGAGGTATTACTCAGGTAATACAGGTGTGCTGTGACCTGGCACCTAGTGCTGTCATGTTATGTTATTGTAGGAGGATGCCAGTCTGTGTATGAGGTATTACTCAGGTAAATACAGGTGGGCTGTGACCTGGCACCTAGTGCTGTCATGTTATGTTATTGTAGGAGGATGCCAGTCTGTGTATGAGGTATTACTCAGGTAATACAGGTGTGCTGTGACCTGGCACATAGTGCTGTCATGTTATGTTATTGTAGGAGGATGCCAGTCTGTGTATGAGGTATTACTCAGGTAAATACAGGTGTGATGTGACCTGGCACATAGTGCTGTCATGTTATGTTATTGTAGGAGGATGACATTCTGTGTATGAGGTGTTACTCGGGTAAATACAGGTGTGCTGTGACCTGGCACATAGTGCTGTCATGTTATGTTATTGTAGGAGGATACCAGTCTGTGTATGAGGTATTACTCAGGTAAATACAGGTGTACTGTGACCTGGCACATAGTGCTGTCATGTTATGTTATTGTAGGAGGATGCCAGTCTGTGTATGAGGTATTACTCAGGTAAATACAGGTGTGCTGTGACCTGGCACCTAGTGCTGTCATGTTAGGTTGTTGTAGGAGGATGCCAGTCTGTGTATGAGGTATTACTCAGGTAATACAGGTGTGCTGTGACCTGGCACCTAGTGCTGTCATGTTATGTTATTGTAGGAGGATGCCAGTCTGTGTATGAGGTATTACTCAGGTAAATACAGGTGTGCTGTGACCTGGCACCTAGTGCTGTCATGTTATGTTATTGTAGGAGGATGCCAGTCTGTGTATGAGGTATTACTCAGGTAAATACAGGTGTGCTGTGACCTGGCACCTAGTGCTGTCATGTTATGTTATTGTAGGAGGATGCCAGTCTGTGTATGAGGTATTACTCAGGTAAATACAGGTGGGCTGTGACCTGGCACCTAGTGCTGTCATGTTATGTTATTGTAGGAGGATGCCAGTCTGTGTATGAGGTATTACTCAGGTAATACAGGTGTGCTGTGACCTGGCACCTAGTGCTGTCATGTTATGTTATTGTAGGAGGATGACATTCTGTGTATGAGGTATTACTCAGGTAAATACAGGTGTGCTGTGACCTGGCACATAGTGATGTCATGTTATGTTATTGTAGGAGGATGCCAGTCTGTGTATGAGGTATTACTCAGGTAAATACAGGTGTGCTGTGACCTGGCACCTAGTGCTGTCATGTTATGTTATTGTAGGAGGATGCCAGTCTGTGTATGAGGTATTACTCAGGTAAATACAGGTGTGCTGTGACCTGGCACCTAGTGCTGTCATGTTATGTTATTGTAGGAGGATGCCAGTCTGTGTATGAGGTATTACTCAGGTAAATACAGGTGGGCTGTGACCTGGCACCTAGTGCTGTCATGTTATGTTATTGTAGGAGGATGCCAGTCTGTGTATGAGGTATTACTCAGGTAATACAGGTGTGCTGTGACCTGGCACCTAGTGCTGTCATGTTATGTTATTGTAGGAGGATGACATTCTGTGTATGAGGTATTACTCAGGTAAATACAGGTGTGCTGTGACCTGGCACATAGTGATGTCATGTTATGTTATTGTAGGAGGATGACATTCTGTGTATGAGGTATTACTCAGGTAAATACAGGTGTGCTGTGACCTGGCACATAGTGCTGTCATGTTATGTTATTGTAGGAGGATGCCAGTCTATGTATGAGGTATTACTCAGGTAATACAGGTGTGCTGTGACCTGGCACCTAGTGCTGTCATGTTAGGTTGTTGTAGGAGGATGCCAGTCTGTGTATGAGGTATTACTCAGGTAATACAGGTGTGCTGTGACCTGGCACCTAGTGCTGTCATGTTATGTTATTGTAGGAGGATGCCAGTCTGTGTATGAGGTATTACTCAGGTAAATACAGGTGTGCTGTGACCTGGCACCTAGTGCTGTCATGTTATGTTATTGTAGGAGGATGCCAGTCTGTGTATGAGGTATTACTCAGGTAAATACAGGTGGGCTGTGACCTGGCACCTAGTGCTGTCATGTTATGTTATTGTAGGAGGATGCCAGTCTGTGTATGAGGTATTACTCAGGTAATACAGGTGTGCTGTGACCTGGCACATAGTGCTGTCATGTTATGTTATTGTAGGAGGATGACATTCTTTGTATGAGGTATTACTCAGGTAAATACAGGTGTGCTGTTACCTGGCACCTAGTGCTGTCATGTTATGTTATTGTAGGAGGATGCCAGTCTGTGTATGAGGTATTACTCAGGTAAATACAGGTGTGCTGTGACCTGGCACATAGTGATGTCATGTTATGTTATTGTAGGAGGATGACATTCTGTGTATGAGGTATTACTCAGGTAATAGAGGTGTGCTGTGACCTGGCACATAGTGCTGTCATGTTATGTTATTGTAGGAGGATGCCATTCTGTGTATGAGGTATTACTCAGGTAAATACAGGTGTGCTGTGACCTGGTGCATAGTGCTGTCATGTTATGTTATTGTAGGAGGATGCCAGTCTGTGTATGAGGTATTACTCAGGTAAATACAGGTGTGCTGTGACCTGGCATATAGTGCTGTCATGTTATGTTATTGTAGGAGGATGCCAGTCTGTGTATGAGGTATTACTCAGGTAAATACAGGTGTGCTGTGACCTGGCACCTAGTGCTGTCATGTTATGTTATTGTAGGAGGATGCCAGTCTGTGTATGAGGTATTACTCAGGTAAATACAGGTGTGCTGTGACCTGGCACCTAGTGCTGTCATGTTATGTTATTGTAGGAGGATGCCAGTCTGTGTATGAGGTATTACTCAGGTAATACAGGTGTGCTGTGACCTGGCACATAGTGCTGCCATGTTATGTTATTGTAGGAGGATGCCATTCTGAGTATGAGGTATTACTCAGGTAATACAGGTGTGCTGTGACCTGGCACATAGTGCTGTCATGTTATGTTATTGTAGGAGAATGCCAGTCTGGTAGGAGGTTATTACAGGTTATCATTGCTATGTCTATTGAGTCCATCTATGATCCTCATATGGTCACACAGGAAATACATTTGAGGACCAGGTAATGTCTCTTTGAAGCTCTCCTCCACAGGGGACAATCAGGACTTAATCCAATTTCCCGGTCATTGTTACATAGAAACATAGAAACATAGAATTTGACGGCAGATAAGAACCACTTGGCCCATCTAGTCTGCCCCTTTTTTATTTTATCCTTTAGGCAATCTCAACCCTTTTTTAACCTTGATTCTTTGTAAGGATATTCATATGCCTGTCCCAAGCATGTTTAAATTGCCCTACAGTCTTAGCCTCTACCACCTCTGATGGGAGGCTATTCCACTTATCCACTACCCTTTCTGTGAAGTAATTTTTCCTTAAATTTCCCCTGAACCTCCCCCCCTCCAGTCTCAATGTATGCCCTCGAGTTCTAATACTTCTTTTCCTTTGAAGAATGTTTCCCTCCTGAACTTTGTTAAGACCCTTTATATATTTGAAAGTTTCTATCATGTCTCCCCTTTCCCTTCTCTCCTCCAAACTATACATGTTAAGATCTTTTAGCCTTTCCGGGTAAGTTTTGTGATGTAGGCCATGCACCATTTTAGTTGCCCTTCTTTGTACACTCTCTAATGTATTTATATCCTTCTGGAGATAGGGTCTCCAGAACTGGACACAGTATTCCAGATGGGGCCTTACCAATGACCTATACAGTGGCATTATCACTTCTTTTTTCCTGCTACTGATTCCTCTCCCAATGCAACCAAGCATCTGACTTGCCTTTCTCATTGCTTTGTTGCATTGCTTTCCTGCCTTCAAGTCACTTGAAATAGTGACTCCTAAATCTCTTTCCTCCTCAGTAGTTTCCATTATAGTACCCTTGATACTATACTTAGCCTTTGGGTTTTTGAGACCCAAGTGCATGATTTTGCATTTTTTAGCATTAAACTGTAGTTGCCACGTTCTTGACCATTTCTCAAGCCTACCTAGGTCATCAATCATTTGTTTGACCCCTCCCGGTGTGTCTACCCTGTTGCATATCTTTGTATCATCTGCAAAAAGGCATATCTTCCCTTCAATACCATCTGCAATGTCACCAACAAAGATATTAAAGAGAACTGGACCTAGTACAGATCCCTGGGGTACTCCACTGGTAACATTTCCCTCCATAGATTGCACTCCATTAACTACAACTGTCTGTTTCCTATCCTGCAACCAGGTTCTTATCCATTTCACTAATTTATAATCCACCCCCAGGCTTTCAAGTTTATTTAGCAGTCTGTGATGTGGGACAGTGTCAAATGCCTTACTAAAGTCTAGATATGCTACATCTACAGCTCCCCCTTGATCTATTATTTTCATCACAGAGTCAAAAAAGTCAATAAGATTTGTTTGGCATGATCTCCCACCAGTAAATCCATGCTGTTTTGGATCCTGTAAGTTGTTCGATTTAAGATATTCCACTACTCTTTCTTTTAATAGTTTTTCCATTACTTTCCCTACTACTGATGTAAGGCTTACTGGTCTGTAGTTACTTGCTTCTTCCTTGCTTCCACTTTTGTGCAGTGGAACTACATTTGCTCCTTTCCAGTCCTCTGGAATATCACCTGTATTTAGTGACTGGTTAAATAATTCTGTTAAAGGTGTAACCAGGACATCTTTTAGCTCTTTGAGTATCCTTGGGTGTATTCCATCTGGTCCCATTGATTTATCCACTTTTAGTTTTGAAAGTTCTGTTAGGACCTTCTCCTCTGTAAATGTATTTTCATCTACCTTATTTTTATGAATGTCCTTGCAATTTAACTGTGGCCCCATCCCTTCTTCTGTAGTAAATACTGAGCAAAAATAATTATTTAGGTGATCTGCTATTGCCTTGTCTCCCTCCACCAAATGCCCACTCTCTGTCTTAAGTCTTATTATTCCTCCATTTGATTTTCTCCTTTCACTTATATACTTAAAAAAAGTTTTGCCCCCTTTATCTACTGACTGGGCCATTTTCTCCTCAGCTTCTGCCTTTGCACGTCTGATCACTTTCTTAGCATCCTTCCGTCTGTCCAGATACTCCTCTTTGTCGTTATTATTTTGAGTCTGTTTGTATTTCCTAAAAGCCATCTTTTTTGCTTTCACACTAGTTGATACTACTTTTGTGAACCACACTGGCTTCCTTTTCCTGGTGCTTTTCCTAACCATTTTGATACAAAGGTCTGTTACACTTAGTAATGCACTTTTAATTTTTTTCCACCTCTCCTGCACCCCTTCCAAGTTCCTCCAGTCTGCCAATGAATCACTTAAACATCTCCCCATTTTTGCAAAGTCTGCATTTCTAAAATCCAACACCTTTGTTTTTGTGTGAGAGGAGTTGGATCCTGTCTTTATACTAAACCATACTGCTTGATGATCACTGGATCCCAGGTGCTCACCCACATATATATCAGATATTCTATCACCATTTGTAAGAATTAGATCTAATATTGAGTCTTTGCGAGTGGGCTCCCTCACCAATTGCTTGAGAGATGCTCCCTGTAAGGAATGTAGAAATTTGCCACTTGTAGCTGAACTTGCAAAAGACCCCTCCCAATTTACATCAGGTAAATTAAAGTCTCCCATGATTATGACTTCTCCCTTAAAAGCCATTTTAGAGATGTCCAACAATAGGTTCCTGTCCAAATCCTGCCCCTGGCCTGGTGGTCTATAGATCACCCCAATGCGAATAATGTCCTTCTTCCCAGTTTCTATGGTGACCCAAAGGGCCTCAGTTTTGGCTTCAATATTTTGTATTAAAGTGGCATTTATGCTTTTTTTCACATACATTGCTACCCCTCCTCCTATTCTTCCTATTCTATCTTTCCTAAATAAATTGTATCCTGGTATAGTTAAGTCCCAGTCATGATTCTCATTGCACCAAGACTCTGTAATAGCCACAAAATCCAGGTTATCCCTTGTCATTATCGCAATTAGCTCTGGAATTTTGTCTCCTAAGCTCCTAGCATTTGCAGACATAGCTTTAAAAAATGTTTCTGTGCATTTGTTAGTAGTAGCCATGTCCAGAGCGTACAAAATGAATGACAAGTTTAAAGTTGAAATTGTTCCTTCTGTTTACTGTCCTCTGTTCCATCCTGGTCTCTGACAGACATCACGGAGCCTGACCCAGCATGTGGTCAGCAGGAGAAGGCCAGCTGTGGGAGGGAGTAGGGAAATACCTGAGGTGGGATACCACCAATCAGGAACCTGCGTCTCCTCCCCAGGTGAGCGCGGCATGATGGGCATTTGTAAGGTTATAAAAGAGGTTGCGCAGGTCATCTCCGGATGTTAGTCGCAGGACTCTGGCTAAGGGGTGATTCTCTGCCAGGGTACCTTGTGGAACGCATCAACAGTGCTGTGTGGACTTATATGTACTTACTACTGCATGGACTAATCTGCTATCACTGCTGTGTGGACTCAGTGATAGTTCTGCTGTGTGGACCTGTTTATCTGGAACTTCTGCACGGAATTGCTGTGGACCTAAATCCTCTACTGGGACTTACTATCTGGACTGCTACCTGTATACTGTTTCTGGGCTATATTTACGTCTGTTTCCTGTGTATTATCTATTCCTGTGTGTGGCGAGAAATAAACCATCACTTTGGTTTCATCGGCTCTTTGTCTGAGTGATTAGAAGAACCCCATATCCTCACAGCGAGCATCTCCTCTCGAATGTGAAGGCATAGCAATCCATATTCCAAACACTTTCCCTATTTTTACACATGAATGACCCTGCAGATACATCGCAGTTTACCCATCGGTGCGCTCTCAAGGCTGCAGTCAGAGTTGCGACAATTCAAGCAGCTGCTCATATACGTAAGGCATCTCATAAACAGCGGGTAGGCATCGGAATGCGTCTTAGAGAGTTGGAGCGTCAACTTAAAATCTCCCCATCTAACAAATAACTCTACCGGGAATTACTTCATATGCATGATGAATTGAATAAATTGTCTTTACAAGAGGTACATAAGAATTTGTTTAAATTAATACAGAAATTTTATGTTCAAGGGGACAGGGCAGGTAGGATGTTGGCCAGAAAACTAAGAGGGAAACTGTCTAAGGAGCGAGTGAAAGCGATTGTCAACCTCAATAATATTAAGGTAACGGACCCATCTGACATTGCTGCCACTTTCGCCAACTACTATTCTGTCCTCTATAATTTGAAAGGGGACCTCTCAATCCCTCAACCCATGACTGAACTTATGGAAGCCTTCCTAAAAGAGAGATAGATGTTCCCTCAATAGACACGGAAACTCTCCAAACCCTTAAGCGTCCATGGTCACAAGAGGAAATAGAATTAGTTATAGATTCCCTCCCACTGGACAAAGCATCAGACCCTGATGGGTACACTAATAGATTTTACAAATGATACAAAGAATCCCTGATCCCTATTTTAGCGTCGGTCTATAATTATGCTTCTTCTAATGGGACTTTCCTGACAGAGATGTTGGAAGCTCGAATAGTTGCGTTCCCGAAACCATGTAAAAGGCCCCCCTTATGACAAATTATCATCCAATAGCCCTACTAAATACGGACGTTAAAATCTATGCAAAGCTTATTACCAATAGAATCAATCCCTTACTTCCGTTTCCTATACACCAAGATCAAGTTGGATTCGTGCCCGGTAGGCAAACCGCGGATAACACCAGAAGAATTATCAATGTCCTAGATGCCTTCTCTGTTTCGGATGTTCCTCTCATACTGCTTTCGTTAGACGTGGAGAAGGCATTTGAACGTCTACATTGGGTCTACCTTCAGACAGTACTGCGTAAATCTGTCTTTGATGGTAGGGCTTTGACCTCCATATCAGCATTATATTCTAACCTGACTGCTCGGGTGTTTGTGAATGGAATGCTTTCCCCGACCTCTCAGATTTCAAATGGTACCCGCCAAGGCTGCCCTCTATCCACTCTAGTTTTTGCCCTTGCTATTGAACCTTTAAGCTGAGAAAATACAATCCACTGAGTCTATAAAAGGCTCGGAAATCTTTGGTAAGTCACATAAGGTCTGCCTATTCGCTGATGACGTTCTTCTTATATTGGGGGTAATTCAGAGTTGATCGCAGCAGAAAATTTGTTAGCAGTTGGGCAAAACCATGTGCACTGCAGGGGGGGGCAGATATAACATGTGCAGAGAGAGTTAGATTTGGGTGGGTTATATTGTTTCTGTGCAGGGTAAATACTGGCTGCTTTATTTTTACACTGCAATTTAGATTTCCGTTTGAACACACCCCACCCAAATCTAACTCTCTCTACACATGTTACATCTACCCCACCTGCAGTGCACATGGTTTTGCCCAGTTGCTAACAAATTTGCTGCTGTGATCAGGTCTGAATTAGGCCCATTAACCGGTCCAGTTCAGTCATCACAAAGTCTGCACATCGTGTTGTACGAATACTCCGAGGTGACCTATTATAAATTGAACAGTACCAAAACAGAGGCGCTTCCCATTAACTTTTCCTCTTTCCTTTTACTTTCTCTGAAAACCATTTATTCGTATGCATGGCAGGATAGAAGCCTTAAATATATGGGGGTTCAGAGCACCCCAAAGTGACCGACCTTATATCAGCCAACTACCCTCCTGTTCTATGCAAGATCTCCCAGTTGACCTCTGAATGATTGATGCGTCATGTGTCATGAACGGGGCTCATATGTATTTGTTCAGAACTATTCCTATACTTTTACCCAATCATTTATTGTCAACTTCCACTCTATTGTCACCAAATATGTTTAGGTAAGAAACTGAGATTAGCGCGACAGACGATGAACCTCCCTATATTGGACAGAGGTCCAGCGTATACTGACCTGCATGCCTACCAGCTAGCCTGCATCTTCTCCCAGATGGGAGCTTGGTCTACTCACCACATTCCCAAGTTGTGGGTACAGTTAGAATGGGATTTTCTTTCCCCTTAAGTGTCATATTGTGTCTGTCAGTTAATGATGGCAAATCCTTTACGGTACAATCTACCCAAAAAGCGTGGTTGGAAGTGGTGTCCCAATTAGATAACGTTTCCCTTCCCTCCTCTGATCTTATGCTACGTGGTCTTGCTTGCCTCATTCCAGAGTTATGGCTCAATATTTGGATATCCCAAGGGATTATGGGTCTAATTCAGACTTGATCGCTCACTAGCGTTTTTTGCAGCGCTGCGATCAGGTCAGAACTGCGCATGTGTATGCACCGCAATGTGCAGGTGCGTCATGCGGGTACAAAGCGGTTCATTGCTCTGCGATGGGTTTTATGATCGCACAGGCGATCGCAAATAGATTGAAAGGAAGAGGGCATTTGTGGCCGGCAACTGACTGTTTTCAGGGAGTGGTTGGAAAAACGCAGGCGTGTCCAGGCGTTTGCAGGGCGGGTGTCCGACGTCAATTCTGGCCCCGGACAGGCTGAAGTGATCGCAGCGGCTGAGTAAGTCCTGGTCTGCGCTGAGACTGTAGCTCTGCTACATATGGGATCGCACACTTACACAGCTACAATACACTCCCCAGTGGGTGGCGACTATCTGATCGCTGGACTGCAAAAAATCGCCTGTCGGCGATCAGGTCTGAACTACCCCTTATGTCACTCAATGGGGTACTGTGGGGTACTGTGGGGTACTGTGGCAGGTTCTCTACTTTCGTTTACTCAACTTCAATCGTAGTTTTTCTTACCCTGTAGGAATTCTATACATTTTTACAATTAAGAAATTGGTTCATGGAGACTACATCGTCCCCTCATAGACAAACCTCTATTCCTACATTTATCCGAGAAATAATAATTAAAAAGGAGAGCAGAGGAGGTATATCCCGGAGGTACAACGTTATTGGTACCTCTCGAGTATCAGGGAAACTCTCCTTCCGCTGGAAATGGGAGGCAGATCTTACGTGTACAGTGTCGGAGGAGGAATGGAAAGTCGTATTTCAGTCATGTTTCTTCCATGTGTCGAGGTGCATGTCCCATAGAGAACTGTTGTGTGAACTCATTGGTGGTCATTCCGAGTTGTTCGCTCGGTAAATTTTTTCGCATCGCAGCGATTTTCCGCTTAGTGCGCATGCGCAATGTCCGCACTGCGACTGCGCCAAGTAAATTTGCTATGCTGTTAGGTATTTTACTCACGGTTTTTTCTTCGTTCTGGTGATCGTAATGTGATTGACAGGAAGTGGGTGTTTCTGGGCGGAAACAGGCCGTTTTATGGGTGTGTGCGAAAAAACGCTACCGTTTCTGGGAAAAACGCGGGAGTGGCTGGAGAAATGGAGGAGTGTCTGGGCGAACGCTGGGTGTGTTTGTGACGTCAAACCAGGAACGACAAGCCCTGAACTGATCGCAGATGCCGAGTAAGTCTGGAGCTACTCAGAAACTGCTAAGAGGTGTGTAGTCGCAATTTTGAGAATCTTTCGTTCGCAATTTTAATATGCTAAGATTCACTCCCAGTAGGCGGCGGCTTAGCGTGTGCAAAGCTGCTAAAAGCAGCTTGCGAGAGAACAACTCGGAATGAGGGCCATATACCGCTTATATGTTACACCTGTGTGTCTACGTGCCATGAAACCCTCCACCTGTAATTGTGCTGGTGACATTGTGGGAACGTTACCTCCTCTTCACTGGGCTTGTTCCGCACTTCTCAATCTCTGGCAGGTCTGACGTTTCCTTTATTTCTAGAGTTTTAGGATTCTATATAGCCCCACACCCAGGATCAGCCATCCTCCACCGACACAGCCCCACACCCAGGATCAGCCAACCTCCACCGACACAGCTCCACACCCAGAATCAGCCATCCTCCACCGACACAGCCCCACACCCGGGATCAGCCATCCTCCACCGACACAGCCCCACACCCAGGATCAGCCATCCTCCACCGACACAGCCCCACACCCAGGATCAGCCAACCTCCACCGACACAGCCCCACACCCGGGATCAGCCATCCTCCACCGACACAGCCCCACACCCGGGATCAGCCATCCTCCACCGACACAGCCCCACACCCAGGATCAGCCATCCTCCACCGACACAGCCCCACACCCAGGATCAGCCATCCTCCACCGACACAGCCCCACACCCAGGACCAGCCATCCTCCACCGACACAGCCCCACACCCAGGATCAGCCATCCTCCACCGACACAGCCCCACACCCAGGATCAGCCATCCTCCACCGACACAGCCCCACACCCAGGATCAGCCATCCTCCACCGACACAGCCCCACACCCAGGATCAGCCATCCTCCACCGACACAGCCCCACACCCGGGATCAGCCATCCTCCACCGACACAGCCCCACACCCGGGATCAGCCATCCTCCACCGACACAGCCCCACACCCGGGATCAGCCATCCTCCACCGACACAGCCCCACACCCGGGATCAGCCATCCTCCACCGACACAGCCCCACACCCGGGATCAGCCATCCTCCACCGACACAGCCCCACACCCGGGATCAGCCATCCTCCACCGACACAGCCCCACACCCGGGATCAGCCATCCTCCACCGACACAGCCCCACACCCGGGATCAGCCATCCTCCACCGACACAGCCCCACACCCGGGATCAGCCATCCTCCACCGACACAGCCCCACACCCGGGATCAGCCATCCTCCACCGACACAGCCCCACACCAGCCATCCTCCACCGACACAGCCCCACACCCAGGATCAGCCATCCTCCACCGACACAGCCCCACACCAGTCATCCTCCACCGACACAGCCCCACACCCAGGATCAGCCATCCTCCACCGACACAGCCCCACACCCAGGATCAGCCATCCTCCACCGACACAGCCCCACACCCAGGATCAGCCATCCCCCACCTACACAGCCTCACACCCGGGATCAGCCATCCTCCACCGACACAGCCCCACACCCAGGATCAGCCATCCTCCACCGACACAGCCCCACACCCAGGATCAGCCATCCTCCACCGACACAGCCCCACACCCAGGATCAGCCATCCTCCACCGACACAGCCCCACACCCAGGATCAGCCATCCTCCACCGACACAGCCCCACACCAGTCATCCTCCACCGACACAGCCCCACACCCAGGATCAGCCATCCTCCACCGACACAGCCCCACACCAGTCATCCTCCACCGACACAGCCCCACACCCAGGATCAGCCATCCTCCACCGACACAGCCCCACACCAGTCATCCTCCACCGACACAGCCCCACACCCAGGATCAGCCATCCTCCACCGACACAGCCCCACACCAGTCATCCTCCACCGACACAGCCCCACACCCAGGATCAGCCATCCTCCACCGACACAGCCCCACACCCAGGATCAGCCATCCTCCACCGACACAGCCCCACACCAGTCATCCTCCACTGACACAGCCCCACACCCAGGATCAGCCATCCTCCACCGACACAGCCCCACACCCAGGATCAGCCATCCTCCACCGACACAGCCCCACACCCAGGATCAGCCATCCTCCACCGACACAGCCCCACACCAGCCATCCTCCACCGACACAGCCCCACACCCAGGATCAGCCATCCTCCACCGACACAGCCCCACACCAGTCATCCTCCACCGACACAGCCCCACACCCAGGATCAGCCATCCTCCACCGACACAGCCCCACACCCAGGATCAGCCATCCTCCACCGACACAGCCCCACACCCAGGATCAGCCATCCTCCACCGACACAGCCCCACACCAGCCATCCTCCACCGACACAGCCCCACACCCAGGATCAGCCATCCTCCACCGACACAGCCCCACACCCAGGATCAGCCATCCTCCACCGACACAGCCCCACACCCAGGATCAGCCATCCTCCACCGACACAGTCCCACACCCAGGATCAGCCATCCTCCACCTATATTGTGGTGACCGGTCACCTAACGATTGTTATATACTGGGCCATATCCTCATATCAGCTAACGTATTAATCGTTCGTCACTGGCGCACATCGACAATTCCGCAATTAGCAGCTATTGAAGGTGCAGGACATTCTCATTATGAACTGGAAACTACTGGGGCGCCATATTGTACCTCCGCCTCCAGCCCTCTGCAGGTTACTTCTATTGACTCTAATAATCCTTCCTCTTCTCTAGACTCCGATGTGTCATTCTCTAAGGTCTGGCGTATTCTGAGACTTCACGAGGACCTAAATGTTATTTATTCAAACCCGTATTTACTCAGCACTGTATTATATAAATCTGTAACAAATTGTTATCATTTATGGTGACTTCATATGGACCTTTGTACTACGATCTGTTCCATATTCAGTGCCTGTACCTCGATTTCCTTCCCTCGTCTTGTTTTTTGTACAAACGCCCTATTTTTGTCCAATTGTAAAACCTGAATAAAAAAAAAATCAATATTTAAATGCATAACAACGCCCCAATATCATCTGAGGGTGTGAGCGTCTGTAATAACGCACGCTCCTGCCCAACTTTCTGCATCTCCTTTGATTCATCATGAGCAGCTGGATCTGAGTCTGCTGCCTGTAAGTCTGAGCTTGCCGCTCTGCAACCAGATTCTGCCGCCAGCAGACAATTCAGCAAACTCCAAACGTCCTCCATATGTCCCTGCTTCTCAGCTGGTTACCCTAAACAATGCATACCATTCCCTGGGCTCCTTGCCCATACACAGGAATTAATGCCCACTTTATAGTGTGCACAGCTTGCAAGATACACATATACACATATCTACTGCTGTTTAAAGGTTCACACTCACCACTTATGCGCAGTTCCGACCCGATCGCTGCGCTGTGATAAACTGCATCGAGCGGTCGGATCGGAATGACGTAATTAAACGTACACTCTGACGCTGATGCAGATAGTGGCCTCCTACCAGATAGAATGGTCTACTAGGAAAAGGGAGAGAAATGCACATGAGCCACATGGAAACCTTCAGCGTCTCCGGAGAGAAGTCCTCCTGGCTCCAGGGTGGTCCAATCTCCCCCCACCGTGACTCCACTATCTGCAACACATGTCTGTGTGAGTCTGTATACAGTATGTGTGAGTAGGTATACAGTATGTGTGTGTGAGTGTGTATACAGTATATATGTGTGAGTCTGTATACAGTATGTGTGTGAGTCTGTATACAGTATGTGTGTGTGAGTCTGTATACAGTATGTGTGTGTCTGTATACAGTATATATGTGTGAGTCTGTATACAGTATGTGTGAGTCTGTATACAGTATGTGTGTGAGTCTATATACAGTATGTGTATGTCTGTATACAGTATATATGTGTGAGTCTGTATACAGTATGTGTGAGTCTGTATACAGTATACAGTATGTGTGTGTGAGTCTGTATACAGTATGTGTGTGTGAGTGTGTATACAGTATATATGTGTGAGTCTGTATACAGTATGTGTGTGAGTCTGTATACAGTATGTGTGTGTGAGTCTGTATACAGTATGTGTGTGTCTGTATACAGTATATATGTGTGAGTCTGTATACAGTATGTGTGAGTCTGTATACAGTATGTGTGTGAGTCTATATACAGTATGTGTATGTCTGTATACAGTATATATGTGTGAGTCTGTATACAGTATGTGTGAGTCTGTATACAGTATACAGTATGTGTGTGTGAGTCTGTATACAGTATGTGTGTGTGAGTGTGTATACAGTATATACGTGTGAGTCTGTATACAGTATGTGTGTGAGTCTGTATACAGTATGTGTGTGAGTGTGTATACAGTATGTGTGTGTGAGTGTGTATACAGTATGTGTGAGTCTGTATACAGTATGTATGTGTGAGTCTGTATACAGTATGTGTCAGTCTGTATGTGTGTGTGAGTCTGTATACAGTATGTGTGTGTGAGTCTGTATACAGTATGTGTGTGTGAGTGTGTATACAGTATATATGGGTGAGTCTGTATACAGTATGTGTGTGAGTCTGTATACAGTATGTGTGTGAGTGTGTATACAGTATGTGTGTGTGAGTCTGTATACAGTATGTGTGAGTAGGTATACAGTATACAGTATGTGTGTGTGAGTCTGTATACAGTATGTGTGTGTGAGTGTGTATACAGTATATATGTGTGAGTCTGTATACAGTATGTGTGTGAGTCTGTATACAGTATGTGTGTGAGTGTGTATACAGTATGTGTGTGTGAGTCTGTATACAGTATGTGTGAGTCTGTATACAGTATGTGTGAGTAGGTATACAGTATGTGTGTGTGAGTGTGTATACAGTATATATGTGTGAGTCTGTATACAGTATGTGTGTGAGTCTGTATACAGTATGTGTGTGTGAGTCTGTATACAGTATGTGTGTGTGAGTCTGTATACAGTATGTGTGTGTCTGTATACAGTATATATGTGTGAGTCTGTATACAGTATGTGTGAGTCTGTATACAGTATGTGTGTGAGTCTATATACAGTATGTGTATGTCTGTATACAGTATATATGTGTGAGTCTGTATACAGTATGTGTGAGTCTGTATACAGTATACAGTATGTGTGTGTGAGTCTGTATACAGTATGTGTGTGTGAGTGTGTATACAGTATATATGTGTGAGTCTGTATACAGTATGTGTGTGAGTCTGTATACAGTATGTGTGTGTGAGTCTGTATACAGTATGTGTGTGTGAGTCTGTATACAGTATGTGTGTGTCTGTATACAGTATATATGTGTGAGTCTGTATACAGTATGTGTGAGTCTGTATACAGTATGTGTGTGAGTCTATATACAGTATGTGTATGTCTGTATACAGTATATATGTGTGAGTCTGTATACAGTATGTGTGAGTCTGTATACAGTATACAGTATGTGTGTGTGAGTCTGTATACAGTATGTGTGTGTGAGTGTGTATACAGTATATATGTGTGAGTCTGTATACAGTATGTGTGTGAGTCTGTATACAGTATGTGTGTGAGTGTGTATACAGTATGTGTGTGTGAGTCTGTATACAGTATGTGTGAGTCTGTATACAGTATGTATGTGTGAGTCTGTATACAGTATGTGTCAGTCTGTATGTGTGTGTGAGTCTGTATACAGTATGTGTGTGTGAGTCTGTATACAGTATGTGTGTGAGAGTGTGTATACAGTATATATGTGTGAGTCTGTATACAGTATGTGTGTGAGTCTGTATACAGTATGTGTGTGAGTGTGTATACAGTATGTGTGTGTGAGTCTGTATACAGTATGTGTGAGTAGGTATACAGTATACAGTATGTGTGTGTGAGTCTGTATACAGTATGTGTGTGTGAGTGTGTATACAGTATATATGTGTGAGTCTGTATACAGTATGTGTGTGAGTCTGTATACAGTATGTGTGTGAGTGTGTATACAGTATGTGTGTGTGAGTCTGTATACAGTATGTGTGAGTCTGTATATAGTATGTATGTGTGAGTCTGTATACAGTATGTGTCAGTCTGTATGTGTGTGTGAGTCTGTATACAGTATGTGTGTGTGAGTCTGTATACAGTATATATGTGTGAGTCTGTATACAGTATGTGTGTGAGTCTGTATACAGTATGTGTGTGTCTGTATACAGTATATATGTGTGAGTCTGTATACAGTATGTGTGAGTCTGTATACAGTATGTGTGTGAGTCTGTATACAGTATATATGTGTGAGTCTGTATACAGTATGTGTGAGTCTGTATACAGTATGTGTGTGTGAGTCTGTATACAGTATGTGTGTGTCTGTATACAGTATATATGTGTGAGTCTGTATACAGTATGTGTGTGTCTGTATACAGTATGTGTGTGTGAGTCTGTATACAGTATGTGTGTGTCTGTATACAGTATATATTTGTGAGTCTGTATACAGTATGTGTGTGTCTGTATACAGTATGTGTGTGTGAGTCTGTATACAGTATGTGTGTGTCTGTATACAGTATATATATGTGTGAGTCTGTATACAGTATGTGAGTATGTATACAGTATGTGTGTGTGAGTCTGTATACAGTATATATGTGGGAGTCTGTATACAGTATACAGTATGTGTGTGTGAGTCTGTATACAGTATGTGTGTGTGTGAGTCTGTATACAGTATATATGTGGGAGTCTGTATACAGTATACAGTATACAGTATGTGTGTGTGAGTCTGTATACAGTATGTGTGTGTGAGTCTGTATACAGTATGTGTGAGTCTGTATACAGTATGTATGTGTGAGTCTGTATACAGTATGTGTGAGTAGGTATACAGTATACAGTATGTGTGTGTGAGTGTGTATACAGTATGTGTGTGTGAGTCTGTATACAGTATGTGTGTGTCTGTATACAGTATATATGTGTGAGTCTGTATACAGTATGTGTGAGTCTGTATACAGTATGTGTGCGTGAGTCTGTATACAGTATGTGTGTGTCTGTATACAGTATATATGTGTGAGTCTGTATACAGTATGTGTGAGTCTGTATATAGTATGTGTGAGTCTGTATACAGTATGTGTGTGTGAGTCTGTATACAGTATGTGTGTGTCTGTATACAGTATATATGTGGGAGTCTGTATACAGTATACAGTATGTGTGTGTGAGTCTGTATACAGTATGTGTGTGTGAGTCTGTATACAGTATGTGTGAGTCTGTATACAGTATGTATGTGTGAGTCTGTATACAGTATGTATGTGTGAGTCTGTATACAGTATACAGTATGTGTGTGTGAGTCTGTATACATTATGTGAGTCTGTATACAGTATACAGTATGTGTGTGTGAGTCTGTATACAGTATGTATGTGTGAGTCTGTATACAGTATGTGTCTGTATACAGTATATATGTGGAGTCTGTATACAGTATGTGTGTGTCTGTATACAGTATATATGTGTGAGTCTGTATACAGTATGTGTGAGTCTGTATACAGTATGTGTGTGTGAGTCTGTATACAGTATGTGTGTGTCTGTATACAGTATATATGTGGGAGTCTGTATACAGTATACAGTATGTGTGTGTGAGTCTGTATACAGTATGTGTGTGCAAGTCTGTATACAGTATGTGTGTGTGTGTGTGTGTGTGTGTGTGTGTGTGTGAGTCTGTATACAGTGTGTGTGTGTGTCTGTACAATATGTGTGTGTGAGTCTGTATACAGTATGTGTGAGTCTGTATACAGTATACAGTATGTGTGTGAGTCTGTATACAGTATGTATGTGTGAGTCTGTATACAGTATGTGTGTGTCTGTATACAGTATATATGTGTGAGTCTGTATACAGTATGTGTGTCTGTATACAGTATACAGTATGTGTGTGTGAGTCTGTATACAGTATGTGTGTGTGAGTCTGTATACAGTATGTGTGAGTCTGTATACAGTATGTATGTGTGAGTCTGTATACAGTATGTGTGAGTCTGTATACAGTATACAGTATGTGTGAGTCTGTATACAGTATGTGTGTGTGAGTCTGTATACAGTAGGTGTGTGTGTATATACAGTATGTGTGAGTCTGTATACAGTATACAGTATGTGTGTGTGAGTCTGTATACAGTATGTGTGAGTCTGTATACAGTATGTATGTGTGAGTCTGTATACAGTATGTGTGAGTCTGTACACAGTATACAGTATGTGTGTGTGAGTCTGTTTACAGTATGTGTGTGTGAGTCTGTATACAGTATGTGTGTCTGTGTGAGTCTGTATACAGTATGTATGAGTCTGTATACAGTATGTGTGAGTCTGTATACAGTATGTGTGTGTGAGTCTGTATGCAGTATGTGTGTGTTAGTCTGTATACCGTAGGTGTGTGTGAGTGTGTATACAGTATGTGTGAGTGTGTATACAGTATACAGTATGTGTGTGTGAGTCTGTATACAGTGTGTGTGTGTGTGTGTGTGTGTGTGTGTATATCTGTGTACAGTATGTATGTGTGAGTCTGTGTACAGTGTGTATGTGTGAGTCTGTGTACAGTATGTGTGTCTGTATACAGTATGTGTCTGTGTGAGTCTGTATACAGTATGTGTGTGAGTCTGTATACAGTATGTGTGAGTCCGTATACAGTATGTGTGTGTGTGTGTGTGTGTGTGAGTCTGTATACAGTATGTATGTGTGAGTCTGTATACAGTATGTGTCTATGTGAGTCTGTATACAGTATGTGTGAGTGTGTATACAGTATACAGTATGTGTGTGAGTCTGTATACAGTATGTGTGTGTGTGTGTGTGTGTGTATATATCTGTGTACAGTATGTATGTGTGAGTCTGTGTACAGTATGTATGAGTCTGTGTACAGTATGTGTGAGTCTGTATACAGTATGTGTCTGTGTGAGTCTGTATACAGTATGTGTGTGAGTCTGTATACAGTATGTGTGAGTCCGTATACAGTATGTATGTGTGTGAGTCTGTATACAGTATGTGTGAGTCTGTATACAGTATGTATGTGTGAGTCTGTATACAGTATGTGTCTGTGTGAGTCTGTATACAGTATGTGTGTGAGTCTGTATACAGTATGTGTGTGTGTGTCTGTGTACAGTTTGTATGTGTGAGTCTGTGTACAGTATATATGTGTGAGTCTGTGTACAATATGTGTGTGTGTGTGTGTGTGTGTGTGTGTGTGTCTGTGTACAGTATGTATGTGTGAGTCTGTGTACAGTATGTATGTGTGAGTCTGTATACAGTATGTATGTGTGAGTCTGTATACAGTATGTGTCTGTGTGAGTCTGTATACAGTATGTGTGTGAGTCTGTATACAGTATGTGTGTGTGTGTGTGTGTGTGTGTGTGTGTCTGTGTACAGTATGTATGTGTGAGTCTGTGTACAGTATGTATGTGTGAGTGTGTACAGTATGTGTAAGTCTGTATACAGTATGTGTCTGTGTGAGTCTGTATACAGTATGTGTGAGTCTGTATACAGTATGTGTGAGTCCGTATACAGTATGTGTGTGTGTCTGTATACAGTAGGTGTGAGTCTGTATACAGTATGTGTGAGTCCGTATACAGTATGTGTCTGTGTGAGTCTGTATACAGTATGTGTGAGTCTGTATACAGTATGTGTGAGTCCGTATACAGTATGTGTCTGTGTGAGTCTGTATACAGTATGTGTGAGTCTGTGTACAGTATGTGTGAGTTTGTATACAATATGTATGTGTGAGTCTGTGTACAGTATGTGTGAGTCTGTATACAGTATGTGTCTGTGTGAGTCTGTATACAGTATGTGTGAGTCTGTATACAGTATGTGTGAGTCCGTATACAGTATGTGTGTGTGTGTGAGTCTGTATACAGTATGTGTGAGTCTGTGTACAGTATGTGTGAGTTTGTATACAGTATGTATGTGTGAGTCTGTATACAGTATGTGTGTGAGAGTCTGTATACAGTATATGTGTATACAGTATATATGTGTGAGTCTGTATACAGTATGTTTGTGTGAGTCTGTATACAGTATGTGTGTGTGAGTCTGTATACAGTATACATGTGTGAGTCTGTATACAGTATGTGTGAGTCTGTATACAGTATATATATGTGAGTCTGTATACAGTATGTGTGTGAGTCTGTATACAGTATGTGTGTGTGAGTCTGTATACAGTATGTGTGAGTCTGTGTACAGTATGTGTATGTGTGAGTTTGTATACAGTATGTATGTGTGAGTCTCTATACAGTATGTGTGTGAGAGTCTGTATACAGTATATATGTATACAGTATATATGTGTGAGTCTGTATACAGTATATATGTGTGAGTCTGTATACAGTATGTATGTGTGAGTCTGTGTACAGTATATGTGAGTCTGTATACAGTATGTGTGTGTGTGAGTCTGTATACAGTATGTATGTGTGAGTCTGTATACAGTATGCGTGTGTGAGTCTATATACAGTGTGTGTGTGTGTCTGTATACAGTATGTGTGTGTGAGTCTGTATACAGTATGTGTGAGTCTGTATACAGTATGTATGTGTGAGTCTGTATACAGTATGTGTCAGTCTGTATGTGTGTGTGAGTCTGTATACAGTATGTGTGTGTGAATCTGTATACAGTGTGTGTGTGTGAGTCTGTATACAGTAGAGATGAGCGCCTGAAATTTTTCGGGTTTTGTGTTTTGGTTTTGGGTTCGGTTCCGCGGCCGTGTTTTGGGTTCGACCGCGTTTTGGCAAAACCTCACCGAATTTTTTTTGTCGGATTCGGGTGTGTTTTGGATTCGGGTGTTTTTTAAAAAAAACACTAAAAAACAGCTTAAATCATAGAATTTGGGGGTCATTTTGATCCCATATTATTATTAACCTCAAAAACCATAATTTCCACTCATTTTCAGTCTATTCTGAATACCTCACACCTCACAATATTATTTTTAGTCCTAAAATTTGCACCAAGGTCGCTGGATGACTAAGCTAAGCGACACTAGTGGCCGACACAAACACCTGGCCCATCTAGGAGTGGCACTGCAGTGTCACGCAGGATGTCCCTTCCAAAAAACCCTCCCCAATCAGCACATGACGCAAAGAAAAAAAGAGGCGCAATGAGGTAGCTGACTGTGTGAGTAAGATTAGCGACCCTAGTGGCCGACACAAACACCGGGCCCATTTAGGAGTGGCACTGCAGTGTCACGCAGGATGTCCCTTCCAAAAAACCCTCCCCAATCAGCACATGACGCAAAGAAAAAAAGAGGCGCAATGAGGTAGCTGACTGTGTGAGTAAGATTAGCGACCCTAGTGGCCGACACAAACACCGGGCCCATTTAGGAATGGCACTGCAGTGTCACGCAGGATGTCCCTTCCAAAAAACCCTCCCCAAACAGCACATGACGCAAAAAAAAATAAAAGAAAAAAGAGGTGCAAGATGGAATTGTCCTTGGGCCCTCCCACCCACCCTTATGTTGTATAAACAAAACAGGACATGCACACTTTAACCAACCCATCATTTCAGTGACAGGGTCTGCCACACGACTGTGACTGATATGACGGGTTGGTTTGGACCCCCCCCAAAAAAGAAGCAATTAATCTCTCCTTGCACAAACTGGCTCTACAGAGGCAAGATGTCCACCTCATCATCACCCTCCGATATATCACCGTGTACATCCCCCTCCTCACAGATTATCAATTCGTCCCCACTGGAATCCACCATCTCAGCTCCCTGTGTACTTTGTGGAGGCAATTGCTGCTGGTCAATGTCTCCGCGGAGGAATTGATTATAATTCATTTTAATGAACATCATCTTCTCCACATTTTCTGGATGTAACCTCGTACGCCGATTGCTGACAAGGTGAGCGGCGGCACTAAACACTCTTTCGGAGTACACACTTGTGGGAGGGCAACTTAGGTAGAATAAAGCCAGTTTGTGCAATGGCCTCCAAATTGCCTCTTTTTCCTGCCAGTATAAGTACGGACTGTGTGACGTGCCTACTTGGATGCGGTCACTCATATAATCCTCCACCATTCTTTCAATGGTGAGAGAATCATATGCAGTGACAGTAGACGACATGTCCGTAATCGTTGTCAGGTCCTTCAGTCCGGACCAGATGTCAGCATCAGCAGTCGCTCCAGACTGCCCTGCATCACCGCCAGCGGGTGGGCTCGGAATTCTGAGCCTTTTCCTCGCACCCCCAGTTGCGGGAGAATGTGAAGGAGGAGATGTTGACAGGTCGCGTTCCGCTTGACTTGACAATTTTCTCACCAACAGGTCTTTCAACCCCAGCAGACTTGTGTCTGCCGGAAAGAGAGATCCAAGGTAGGCTTTAAATCTAGGATCGAGCACGGTGGCCAAAATGTAGTGCTCTGATTTCAACAGATTGACCACCCGTGAATCCTTGTTAAGCGAATTAAGGGCTCCATCCACAAGTCCCACATGCCTAGCGGAATCGCTCCGTGTTAGCTCCTCCTTCAATGTCTCCAGCTTCTTCTGCAAAAGCCTGATGAGGGGAATGACCTGACTCAGGCTGGCAGTGTCTGAACTGACTTCACGTGTGGCAAGTTCAAAGGGCATCAGAACCTTGCACAACGTTGAAATCATTCTCCACTGCGCTTGAGACAGGTGCATTCCACCTCCTATATCGTGCTCAATTGTATAGGCTTGAATGGCCTTTTGCTGCTCCTCCAACCTCTGAAGCATATAGAGGGTTGAATTCCACCTCGTTACCACTTCTTGCTTCAGATGATGGCAGGGCAGGTTCAGTAGTTTTTGGTGGTGCTCCAGTCTTCTGTACGTGGTGCCTGTACGCCGAAAGTGTCCCGCAATTTTTCTGGCCACCGACAGCATCTCTTGCACGCCCCTGTCGTTTTTTAAATAATTCTGCACCACCAAATTCAAGGTATGTGCAAAACATGGGACGTGCTGGAATTTGCCCATATTTAATGCACACACAATATTGCTGGCGTTGTCCGATGCCACAAATCCACAGGAGAGTCCAATTGGGGTAAGCCATTCCGCGATGATCTTCCTCAGTTGCCGTAAGAGGTTTTCAGCTGTGTGCGTATTCTGGAAACCGGTGATACAAAGCGTAGCCTGCCTAGGAAAGAGTTGGCGTTTGCGAGATGCTGCTACTGGTGCCGCCGCTGCTGTTCTTGCGGCGGGAGTCCATACATCTACCCAGTGGGCTGTCACAGTCATATAGTCCTGACCCTGCCCTGCTCCACTTGTCCACATGTCCGTGGTTAAGTGGACATTGGGTACAACTGCATTTTTTAGGACACTGGTGAGTCTTTTTCTGACGTCCGTGTACATTTTCGGTATCGCCTGCCTAGAGAAGTGGAACCTAGATAGTATTTGGTAACGGGGGCACACTGCCTCAATAAATTGTCTAGTTCCCTGTGAACTAACGGCGGATACCGGACGCACGTCTAACACCAACATAGTTGTCAAGGCCTCAGTTATCCGCTTTGCAGCAGGATGACTGCTGTGATATTTCATCTTCCTCGCAAAGGACTGTTGGACAGTCAATTGCTTACTGGAAGTAGTACAAGTGGGCTTACGACTTCCCCTCTGGGATGACCATCGACTCCCAGCAGCAACAACAGCAGCGCCAGCAGCAGTAGGCGTTACACGCAAGGATGCATCGGAGGAATCCCAGGCAGGAGAGGAATCGTCAGAATTGCCAGTGACATGGCCTGCAGGACTATTGGCATTCCTGGGGAAGGAGGAAATTGACACTGAGGGAGTTGGTGGGGTGGTTTGCGTGAGCTTGGTTACAAGAGGAAGGGATTTACTGGTCAGTGGACTGCTTCCGCTGTCACCCAAAGTTTTTGAACTTGTCACTGTCTTATTATGAATGCGCTGCAGGTGACGTATAAGGGAGGATGTTCCGAGGTGGTTAACGTCCTTACCCCTACTTATTACAGCTTGACAAAGGGAACACACGGCTTGACACCTGTTGTCCGCATTTCTGTTGAAATACCTCCACACCGAAGAGCTGATTTTTTTGGTATTTTCACCTGGCATGTCAACGGCCATATTCCTCCCACCGACAACAGGTGTCTCCCCGGGTGCCTGACTTAAACAAACCACCTCACCATCAGAATCCTCCTGGTCAATTTCCTCCCCAGCGCCAGCAACACCCATATCCTCCTCATCCTGGTGTACTTCAACACTGACATCTTCAATCTGACTATCAGGAACTGGACTGCGGGTGCTCCTTCCAGCACTTGCAGGGGGCGTGCAAATGGTGGAAGGCGCATGCTCTTCACGTCCAGTGTTGGGAAGGTCAGGCATCGCAACCGACACAATTGGACTCTCCTTGTGGATTTGGGATTTCGAAGAATGCACAGTTCTTTGCTGTGCTTTTGCCAGCTTGAGTCTTTTCATTTTTCTAGCGAGAGGCTGAGTGCTTCCATCCTCATGTGAAGCTGAACCACTAGCCATGAACATAGGCCAGGGCCTCAGCCGTTCCTTGCCACTCCGTGTGGTAAATGGCATATTGGCAAGTTTACGCTTCTCCTCCGACAATTTTATTTTAGGTTTTGGAGTCCTTTTTTTACTGATATTTGGTGTTTTGGATTTGACATGCTCTGTACTATGACATTGGGCATCGGCCTTGGCAGACGACGTTGCTGGCATTTCATCGTCTCGGCCATGACTAGTGGCAGCAGCTTCAGCACGAGGTGGAAGTGGATCTTGATCTTTCCCTAATTTTGGAACCTCAACATTTTTGTTCTCCATATTTTAATAGGCACAACTAAAAGGCACCTCAGGTAAACAATGGAGATGGATGGATACTAGTATACAATTATGGACGGACTGCCGAGTGCCGACACAGGTAGCCACAGCCGTGAACTACCGTACTGTACTGTGTCTGCTGCTAATATAGACTGGTTGATAAAGAGATGTCGTAGTATGTATGTATGAAGAAGAAAGAAAAAAAAACCACGGTTAGGTGGTATACAATTATGGACGGACTGCCGAGTGCCGACACAGAGGTAGCCACAGCCGTGAACTACCGTACTGTACTGTGTCTGCTGCTAATATAGACTGGTTGATAAAGAGATGTCGTAGTATGTATGTATGAAGAAGAAAGAAAAAAAAACCACGGGTAGGTGGTATACAATTATGGACGGACTGCCGAGTGCCGACACAGAGGTAGCCACAGCCGTGAACTACCGTACTGTACTGTGTCTGCTGCTAATATAGACTGGTTGATAAAGAGATGTCGTAGTATGTATGTATAAAGAAGAAAGAAAAAAAAACCACGGTTAGGTGGTATACAATTATGGACGGACTGCCGAGTGCCGACACAGAGGTAGCCACAGCCGTGAACTACCGTACTGTACTGTGTCTGCTGCTAATATAGACTGGTTGATAAAGAGATGTAGTAGTATGTATGTATAAAGAAGAAAGAAAAAAAAACCACGGTTAGGTGGTATACAATTATGGACGGACTGCCGAGTGCCGACACAGAGGTAGCCACAGCCGTGAACTACCGTACTGTACTGTGTCTGCTGCTAATATAGACTGGTTGATAAAGAGATGTCGTAGTATGTATGTATAAAGAAGAAAAAAAAAAAAAACCACGGTTAGGTGGTATACAATTATGGACGGACTGCCGAGTGCCGACACAGAGGTAGCCACAGCCGTGAACTACCGTACTGTACTGTGTCTGCTGCTAATATAGACTGGTTGATAAAGAGATGTCGTAGTATGTATGTATGAAGAAGAAAGAAAAATAAACCACGGTTAGGTGGTATACAATTATGGACGGACTGCCGAGTGCCGACACAGAGGTAGCCACAGCCGTGAACTACCGTACTGTACTGTGTCTGCTGCTAATATAGACTGGTTGATAAAGAGATGTCGTAGTATGTATGTATAAAGAAGAAAGAAAAAAAAACCACGGTTAGGTGGTATACAATTATGGACGGACTGCCGAGTGCCGACACAGAGGTAGCCACAGCCGTGAACTACCGTACTGTACTGTGTCTGCTGCTAATATAGACTGGTTGATAAAGAGATGTAGTAGTATGTATGTATAAAGAAGAAAGAAAAAAAAACCACGGGTAGGTGGTATACAATTATGGATGGACTGCCGAGTGCCGACACAGAGGTAGCTACAGCCGTGAACTACCGTACTGTGTCTGCTGCGACTGGATGATAAATAATGATATAAAAAATATATATATATCACTACTGCAGCCGGACAGGTATATATATTATATAATGACGGACCTGCTGGACACTGTCTGTCAGCAGAATGAGTTTTTTATAGAATAAAAAAAAAAACACCACACAAGTGAAGTCACACGACGAGTGTTTAACTTTTTCAGGCAATCACAATATAGTATACTACTTACTATACTGGTGGTCAGTGTGGTCAGGTCACTGGTCAGTCACACTGGCAGTGGCACTCCTGCAGCAAAAGTGTGCACTGTTTAATTTTAATATAATATGTACTCCTGGCTCCTGCTATAACCTATAACTGGCACTGCAGTGCTCCCCAGTCTCCCCCACAATTATAAGCTGTGTGAGCTGAGCACAGTCAGATATATAATATATACATAGATGATGCAGCACACTGGGCTGAGCAGTGCACACAGATATGGTATGTGACTGTCTTGTACTCCTGGCTCCTGCTATAACCTATAACTGGCACTGCAGTGCTCCCCAGTCTCCCCCACAATTATAAGCTGTGTGAGCTGAGCACAGTCAGATATATAATATATACATAGATGATGCAGGCATGCAGCACACTGGGCTGAGCAGTGCACACAGATATGGTATGTGACTGAGTCACTGTGTGTACCGTTTTTTTAAGGCAGAGAACGGATATATTAAATAAAACAACTGCACTGTCTGGTGGTCACTGTGGTCGTCAGTCACTAAACTCTGCACTCTCTTCTACAGTATCAGCCTCAGGTCAATCTCTCTCTCTTTCTCCTAATCTAAATGGAGAGGACGCCAGCCACGTCCTCTCCCTATCAATCTCAATGCACGTGTGAAAATGGCGGCGACGCGCGGCTCCTTATATAGAATCCGAGTCTCGCGAGAATCCGACAGCGTCATGATGACGTTCGGGCGCGCTCGGGTTAACCGAGCAAGGCGGGAAGATCCGAGTCGCTCGGACCCGTGAAAAAAAACATGAAGTTCGTGCGGGTTCGGATTCAGAGAAACCGAACCCGCTCATCTCTAGTATACAGTATGTATGTGTGAGTCTGTATACAGTATATATGTGTGTGTGTCTGTATACAGTATATATGTGTGAGTCTGTATACAGTATATATGTGTGAGTCTGTATACAGTATATATGTGTGTGTGTCTGTATACAGTATGTGTCTCTTGCAGGAGATGTACCCTGTAGACACCATCAGCGCTGGCGCTGTGTAAAGCAGAATAATAGGTAGCGCAGGTGGAGTCTTCCTCTGTTTGCCTGGTGTGTTTATTTTCTGGGCGTTTATGGCATAGTGCACTGCCAGCTCACACACTGTCTCCATACAGAATGCTGCAGATTAGGGATCATTAGTGTGTGTGTATATATATATATATATATATACACACACAGCACAGGATGTTTGAGAGGGTAATAAATGTACAGGGAGAGGGCGAGTCAGCCTCCCCTGTCATGTCTGGGGGCTCAATGACACCATTCCCGGGGCTTGTGGCCCACGCCTCTGCTGCTCGGTGGTACCAATCCCAGCACTGAGCACGGCGGGCGGGGCGGTGATAATTTACAGGACCACACCCTCCACGCCTCCCACCCGGGTGATGAAATGTCTAGGGCCACTGTATCATGTCTCGCCCCTCTTGCAGAC